>NW_019237952.1:0-30936 GCF_002742605.1 Olea europaea var. sylvestris | reverse complement strand
TTTTTGTTAAATTATTTTTATTTTTTAACACTTTTTATATGGTCAAGAAATCATAGTTTTTTAACACTTTATTTTTATTTTTAACACTTTCACACTTAAAAAAAAAAAAAGACGAGCCCAAGCTTGGCTCACCCAATTTCAACGAGCTAAGCCCGAGCTCAGTTGGCTACGAGCGTGAGCCGAGCTCGTGGGATTAAGGGCCAAGCCGGCTCGACTCGGCCCATTGCCACCTCTAAGTCTAACTATATGTGTTTCGCTCACGAAGATGATGTGGGAACTGTATACAATTAAAATAAGAAGTTTTAATGAAAATTTCTTTTTCATTTAGTTTATTTGTCTCTTGGTGATTTAATGTCAGCATATTATGCAAATTTTGTGCTATGAAATTTATGGTATTTGGTTCTTTTAATTGATTTTTATGGGTTTGTTTTGTTGAAAGTAATCGCCTCAAATTAATCACCCTGTTTTCTTTCTGCCACAGATTAAATTTGCAATTTTGGCTCAAACAACAAGTATGGTTCTTGCAATTTGCTATAGCTCTTAATTTTTTGTTTTGGGTTAAAAAAAAAAGGTTGATCCCCAATCTTGAGGGCTCCCACTGCCCCGCCCCTAGAGTTTTGTGAGTGAGGTAAATCACGGGATGTGCCCTAACAAGCCAGGGAACAAGAGCCGCTTGTACACTGCGCATACAAGAAGTCAAATTCCATATCTCAAGAATCGAACTTTTATACTGCGACTGCCAGCAAGGTGTGAGATAACCTCACTCCTGTCCTTTGTACCACTGGATTATGCCCAGGGGCGACTTTTACCCTTTTTTGCTTTGTCTTTTGGTTGAATGAATTATTGTGCTTATACATACTTGATGTGTGAGTTTTACTTTATCTAATTGGCGTTTTGTTGTGATTATTACTGCATGTGCTGAGCATAAAGATTATCTAAATGATGAGTGGTCATTAAATTACCAGCAAATGGATTAACTTCATAAAGTAGATGAATGATGTCAACTGCTGTCAACTGCTTTTGAAATGATCCAATTTAGCATCATTATATTTCACATGAGGTATTCATTTTTACCCTCTCACTTTCATTACTTTTAACAAGGAGTACATAGAGGGACAAGGGAGTTTATACTCAGAGCGTTTATAAATTTAAAGTAAACTTTTCAAGAGTCATGTAATAACCAGAAGGTTTCACTGAGTAGAAATTAGGGATGTTATTTAATGTGCTTATAAACTCATGAGCTAGAACTTTCATGACTCGTTGGTAATATGAAATTTAGAAATAATCGTTATACGTCATCCTTTTGAAGTGACATTCACACTATTCATATTTTAACTACGGCCTTGCTACATGTACACTGAGTCTTATAACTCGGTGTACAGTCCCCTCACATGGGGGGCAGGGCCCACACATTAAATGGACGTGGGCCCTTCCCTCATGTGAGGGGAGTGTACACCAAGCTATAAGACTCGGTGTACAAAGGGAATTATTCTTTTGACTAAGTAGTTTATGATATTTATGAACTCATGTTACCACGGTTTGTCACCCTTTTTTTTCAAAATGCCATATTTTTGTTTTTACAAACTCATTTTCAACAAAATTCGTACAATAAAATATTTTGCATACAAATCCAAGAATTTTTATTTTTTTATCCACACATTTTTCAAAAAAATAAAAATTAAAAAAATCACTTTTTTCCCTCAAACTCTTTAAAAAGGGAGACAAACAAAGGAGTAAATGTATACCTAATGGCGTCATATAATTAGCCCTTGCTTGTTTAGTTAAAGTCAACAATTAAGTTTAAATATACATTTCATGGAATTCAAATTCTTTATGAACTTGTAGCTGTCGACTTTTATCAAAATCAACTATAAGACAAAATGAAAAACTAGCATAATAGACAAAAACTCTTGCATGTGAGAGTGAGCCCATAAGGCATGTGAGGCCCAATTGTAATAAATTACCCAATTAGACCACATGCACGTTCTATTGCAGCTGTCACACTAAGATTAAGGTTCAATATTTTGTCCCTTCATTTTCTTGGCAATAATTATGACTTTCATATAAATATTGAACCTCACATTTACCAAATGTTTAAGTATGATTTACTCATAATATATATAATGTTTTAATAGATTGTTAACAAGAATTGTCACTTAGTAAAATGACCATATTTTTGAAAAATTCTATTCAATAAAATTTGACATAGACTTTATCAAGCTGATGTGATATAGGAAAAAATAAAAATTATTTAATATTTCTTTTACATTAAAGTTCTGTTAGACATGCTAACTGAATAAAAAATATATTTGATATGTAGTTTTTATATTATCATATTGTTTTACTTTTATTTTAAGACACTTAAACAACGTTGTAGAATCATACCTCATTAGAGATCAAATGTGAATTTAATTGTCCTTTCTTTAGATATCATATCGTATTGAAAGTCTTTCAATTTGCATACTACGATAAATATTCATAAAATACATTGAAAATGTTCTTATGCTAATTTATCTGAGATCTCCAACAAAATCTTTGATTTTCTTGTTTACAGGCCTATGATTATGTTTGGCACATTTACCATAAGGAAAATCATTAAAGTTGAGGAAAATGATTTAGATCTATAATGAGTATTATACTAAATTGGTTTTTTCAATAATTAATGAAAGTTTAAATTCTAATTGGCTATAATTATTTGAGCTTGTCTTATCTATGCTTTGGCAAATGGAGTATCAAACTATATACATAAGTCAAGCTCAAGTAATTATTTAAAGAAGGGGGTATATTTGTCATTGCATAAGGCTTTATTGAGAAAATGAAAGAAAATGTTGTATACCACGAAGACAATGTCATACAGGGGGATTTTGCCCCCCAAATAAAAATGATAGGGAGATATTCCAAAATAAAAAGGCAATAATTCTGCCTTTAGAAAGGAAGCGAACAAAAGAGGAAAAAAAAAAAAATAAAGAAAAATGAAAAAAAAGGGCCAAGGTAGCCCAGGAAAAAAAAAAAAAAAAACCCCGAGCCGAAAACTTGGGTCAAGCCAAAATTTTTTGGCCCAGCAAAAGTTCGGGCTCATAAAAAAGTTCGACCTTTTTAACCGAGCCGAAAGTTTTAGGCTATGGCTGGGCTGGGCTTGACTCGACTCGACTCGTTGACATCCCTAGATGTACCCATGATCTAACAATAGTACTTTTATATATAAGTTATTTCCATCACTCACGTTTTAAAACGAGCATTTGCGACAACATTTGAATCTAAAAGGCACATTTGATATTCAACTAATTATTGGCCCATATTTACTTTTTATTAATTGAGAGTCACTTCATTCCCACACTCATTTTCAACCCTACATTCCAAAAAACAAAAAAATTATGTTACATATTTTTTTCTCCTTTTTAACGACATTTATAAATAAAATACATTTCAAATAATTTGTCAAAAAATATTTATCAAATAGGCGCTGTATTTCACTAAATCCTTGACGATGAGAAATGTTTAAATTTTTGTGAAGTCATAAAATGACTCTCATGCAAACAAGTCCACTTCAAATTTTTAGATGCAACCGAAGTTGCAAAACAACCCACTTCTTAACTTTGAATATATGAGGGTCGAGTGATGATTTAATGGAAATTCAAATAGTTTTGTTCTTCAACATTAATTTAAATGGATGTTCACTTCTTGTCCTCCCAACTTAGGGAACAATACTAGAAAATGCAAGACATGTCAATTCATACCAGGAAAGGAAAAGTTCACACGAAATGCCATTGTTTGGGTTTAGCTCTTTGGGGATCAAGTCTTTTGAAAAGGTTTTCTAAAGCCACCTTTCTTAATAAATGCTTTTGTTTGTGATTTGCGGTGGGTCTGGCACCTCATTGGGAATCGACCTTTGATGATTTTCTATCCCTACAATCCACCGGCCTTCAATCCTGACTAATTATGGTTTAACAACATAGCGTACAGCCAGGATTACCACAAAAAAAAAAAAAAAAAAAAGGAAAAGAAAAGAACAGTTTCCATATATATTTAGAATGTAACTATGTTTATCCTCGTACACTACTTTGTTCACTTCTATTAATATTTATAGGAATGTTTAAAACAAATAGATCATTAGCAATTATCATTCATTTCGTGTTCTGTAAAGATTACGTCACTCTTATAGATGAGAAGCTTTTTAGGCCTAAACATAGCATGCTCGTGCCATTTAAATTGTTTTTGTCTTAATTTATGATATGAATCTATTATTGAAGACAAGCCTCCAAGTAGATTTTTTTTTAATAGTAAATTTATTTACATGATGGAAGACATGGTTAATATGCCCCCGTTTGGCCCCCATTATTTTTTATTATAATGGGGGAATAGTGTTTTTTTGAAAAATGGATGGCTATAAAAAAAATGAAAAATTTTCGATTTACGCGTAATATTATTTTATTGAAAATTGTATAGTTGAAAATAGGTGTAAAAAAAATTAAAATAATTTGATGAGATTTAATGGGAGTCAAATGGAGGCTATATATGAAATATATGGATGACTCGATATAAGGTTTTTTGAAAAATAACATGTAGCAGCATATTACATGTCTACGCAAAATGCTAATTTTCTAGTAGAAAGTAACATAATATGTTACCTGTGTAAAATGTTTAATATTTAATAACAAGTAATAAGGTATCATAACATGTTACTGATTTTTAATAAAATATAGCATATGTTAACAGAACATATTACCTGTGTAACACATTATTTTTAAATAAAACAAAGCATATGCTAACACAATCTACAGTTGCATGGATCTTAAATCTCCAACTGGATCTTTGAGGTGCTTGTTTTAGTTAGGTCTATGATTGTGTTGGGTGATTACCATAAAGAAATCATTACAACCGAGGAAAATGATTTAGATCTATAATGAGCATCATAATAAGTAAACTTGATTTTTCAATAATTAATGAAATATTAATTTTTAATTATCTATATTATATGGGCTTTTGCCATTCAAATAGAGCCAAATGACAGGCTCTGTTGAGGTGGCAACACCTTAGTCCTTGATCTGAATCTCTTGAATTATCTTAACTTTGGTAAATTTGGACCTATGATTATATTTTAACTTTCTCAAACTTCACTTGTGATTTCAAACAAGCATTTGTATAAAAATTTTGATAAAAAAGACTCATATATATCCTATTGCCAGAGTTTTTACGGTCTAAATATATAACAAAAGATTTTATCATTGATCCTCAAACTATTGTCTTGTAGTAGCAAATTAATCATGAGCTTTAAAGATCAAACAATTGATCCTCAACTAATTATTATATTTGCACAATGTCCTCGATGAAGAGAAATGTCTAAATTTCTGTTAAATCAACACATGGCTTTCATGAAAACATGCCCACTTCAAATTTCTGGACATAGCCAAAGTTGCGAAACAAAATCGTAAATCGTAAATTTGAACATTAGAAGGTCGAGTTATGATTTAATGGAAATCTAACTTGTATAACAAATCGGTGTGTTGGCTTAGGTGGCCCATAGCCAAGCTCGAGGCTCCGATCGGAAAAAAACTCCAGTCAGCCCAGCTTGGGGCTCAGGCCAAAGCCCAAATTTTGGGACTTGGCCCAAGTCTGGTCCGACCTCGTGTGGCTCGCCAGTTCGCACGGGTCTGCCTGTGTTAATGGGCCAATGTGTGGCTTAGATTTTCCATTGTTGTCGTCTTAGGAGGAAGATGGTGCACACTAAGTGTTTGTCATAACAATGCTTACAACTACTATTCTGCAAACAAGGCAAGAGACGGCCTCCTCCTACGACCGTTGAGGCAGCATACCTCCGACGAGAAGTGGTGCTTATTTTATTATTCAACCAAAAGAGCTTGTGATTCAAAGAGATAAATCTGTCAGAAATTTCCAAATTTTAATGAGCATACAAGATGTTTGAAAAACGTCTAATAAAGCTCACATCTCTCCAACAACCACCTATTGGGCAATTACTCTTTCTTAAAAGAATAAATTGAACAATCCAAACTAACTAGAGTAATATGCAAGTAAAGGATCAAAGCAAAATAAGAGAACATAATACTGATTTTTTACCTGAAAAACCTCTAGTGTAGAGAGAAAAATCACACGGAAACTCTGGCTAAATCCACTATAATAAACCGAGATTAAAATGTTCGAGTTTATGCCTAATATTTGAGTTCTCAACAAATTAGGAATACAACAATAATCAATCTCTAAGACAACAAATAATCTCATCTCAAACCACCAATTTCCACTTGAATATACACCTCCAGAATACCCAAATATACCTTAGAATAATTCTCAATTTGTTCTTGAATAGAAAACCAACATGTGTGAAATTCACGCCTCAAGAAAGAAAGGAAAACACTTGCTTCCTCTCTAGCCAAAGCAAAGTTTTCTCTCTCAAAATTGAGCAGCCCATATCCGATGTCTCAATTTCTAGCAACCTCTGATTCTTTAGAAAAAAACAGCCACAATTCTAATTATGAAGACCCATAAATGACCAAATGATATATAATGGTTTGGGCTTTTTAATTCCTCATGGCTAGACCTAGCTCATATAACAATCTTCGCCTCCAGCCCACTAAAGAGATTATCCTTACACGGATTGGTTAGAGTCCATGCTGTCAACTTAGCACAAAGCTCAAACTTTTTTCTGGTAATAACATTTGTCATCATATAGTTGGATTCTCCTCAATATGAATTTTCTCTAACAGTATCTATTGTTTTGCCACTACTTGTCGTAGCCAATGATATTTCACATTAATATGCTTTATCCCAAAATGATAAGTATCATTCTTGAACAAGTCTAATGCACTCTAACTGTTGCAATTAACTACATACTCATCTTGCTTCAAATCCAAATCTTGAAGAAATCATTTCATTCAAAGTACTTCTTTCATTGTTTTAGTTATTACAATGTACTCAGCCTTAGTTATAGATAAGGCAACACACATCAGACTGCATGAGACAACTCCCCCTACAAAAGTAACATAGTATTCTGAAATTAATTTTCTACAATCAAATCACCAGGCATATCTATATTTGTAAAGCGCTCCAAAATTGGTTTTGAACATCCAAAAGTCAAGTACGTCTTTGAAATACCTTTTAAGTATCTAAAGATCCATTTCACTGCGTCCTAATGATCTTTATCAAGATTAACAAGAAACTTGCTAACTATCAAACTGTATGAGCAATGTTTGTCCGTGTACAAACCACGATATACATCAAACTCTCAACCAAAGAAGAGTAAAAAATATATGTCATTCTTTCTTTATCTTTCTTCTTAGAAGGATAAGTCACCGCATTCAATTTGAAGTGACTATCAAGTGGTGTCACAATTGGTTTAACATTCTTCATGTTAAATCTTACTAGCATTTTTTCTATATATTTCTCATGTGATAACCATAACTTTACGGCTTTCCTATCACGATGAATATGCATCCCCAAAATTTATCGCGCTAGTCAAAAATCTTTTATGTCAAATGACTTGAACAAATCTATCTTCAAATTGCGAATCAATTGAACATTTTGCCAAGAATTCATCTAGCTTTTCACCATCTTTCTTCAGTTTGAACACTCATTTATTTTTTAAAATAACCTTTTATCTTTAAGAAGCTCTGCTAGCTTATAAGTGTTATTTTTCTGCAAAGAATTCATCTCTTCCTACATAACCTTTACCCAGCTATATTTGTTCTTGTGAGATTGTACCTCCTGAAAGCATTTTGGCTTCCCTTCATCAATTAACAACACATATTCTGATACAGGATTTCTAGTTGATGGATGATGCTCCTTGCTAGATTTTCTAAATTGAGGTTTCGATTTAGAAGATCACTCCTCGTGCTCAATATCCTCTAGATCATTTTCATCAACCCTAGTTGGCTCTTCAGCATGACGGTCAACGTGTATCTCTACCCCCTGAGTGGCACTATATGGAGGCAAAGAGAGTTATAAGGTTAGTGACATCCTCAGCAACACGTCTTTGATTTCCAAATTTCTTGAAATTCGCTAACTTTTTGATTTTCATGAAAAATCACATCTTTACTTTTGATTATTTTCTTCTTCTTCGAGCCCCTAGTTTATAGCCAAATTATGCATCTCATTAGCCAACAAAAATGCAAGCACTAGCTTTATCATCTAGTTTCAACCATTGTTCCTTAGACATATAAGCAAATGCTTTGCATCTAAAAATTTTTCAAGTGAGAAAAAGAAACATCCTTTCCTATCTACACCTTCTTGGAATCTCAAAATGCAAAAGAACTTATGGAGACCAATTGATTAGGTATCATGCTATTCGAACTGCTTTACCTAAAAATGACTTGGGTAACCCAATCATTCTTAGCAATACTTTTGACCTTTTCCACAATGGTGCAATTCATTCTCTTTGCTACTTCGTTCTGCTGCCGGGTACCAAATACTATCTTTTTATCTCTAATACCATGCTTTGAGAAGTAATCTCCAAACACTTTAGAACATTTATTTCCCTCCGTTGATAGTTCGAAGACACTTCAAAACCTTTCTACTTTCTCGTTTCACCATGACATGAAACTTCTTGAAGTATTGAATAACCTTGTCTTTTGATCTTAAATAAAACACCCACGACTTTTTGTAAAGAATCATCAATAAAAGTAAGAAAATACTTATTATCACCTTAGGACTTTACCTTAATTGAACCACAAATATCAGTATAAACCAATTCTAAAATATTAGACTTTTTACTAGAGGACTTCTGAAAGGAAGCTCTATGCTTTTTACCAAGTAAACAATAATCAAATGATTCTAGTGACATACATTGGTAAAAGGAATAAGAGGCTTCCTTTCTAAAATCTACAATCCTTTCTCCCTCATGTGAGCCAGTCAATTGTGCTACAAGTCTGGTGAAAAATCACTTTGAATTGTATTCACCACTTCATTACACACATTTACTCGTGTATTGTAAAGTATGCAACAAACCTTTCCTATAGCAAATACGTTAGTTTCCATCTTTTACTGCCAAAATAACTGTCATACTCTACTTCATCAAAGACACGTGTCTATAGCAAATTCAGGCACAATATCTATTTGTATCTAATATCTATCTGAAAACAAATAACACCAATTCCCACAATGCTCACAAAATTGTCATTTTCTATTTTCACCAAGCCAAATGTATCCGATTTGTATGAAGTGAAGAGTTTTCGTCTTGGAGTAACATGGAAAAAAATCATAGAATCAATAACCCACTTCAACAAAAGAACCTGCAACATGACAACACTGTTCATCTACAACAGAAAAAACTTGTATTAATACTTCCTCATCTAAAACACTAGCTGCTATATTGTGATTAGTCTTCTTCTAATTTTTCTTCTCTTTCAATTTATTTTTCAAAGCCATGTGAGGTTTCTTTATATGCCCTTCTTTATCAATATAAAAACATCCAACTTTCCTGTTACCTTTGACTAACTTCTGAAGTTACCACATTTCTTACAATATTTGCTCTTACTCTTTTCCCTTTCTCTGTAATAAGAGCATGTGCATCATTCTTACCCAAATCTTTCTTTCTCATTTCTTCATTACACAAACTGTCTTTAACTAGAGTAAAAATAAGCAAACTATTCGGAGTAAAGTTACTGAGTAATACTACCAAAATCTTCCAACTATCAAGCAATGAACTCAGAAGTAATAGTGCTTACGTCTTATAATCTAGTACTATTTTCGTTGTGGTCAACTAATTTACTAAGTCTTGGAATTCACTTAAATGCTTAGCAATTGATTTCCCTTTCAACTTCAGATTCACAAGCATTCTAATAGTAAAATCTTTATTTTGAGCTCTCTTCCTCTCATACAGACCCTTTAGTAGTTCCAAAGACTATAGGCACCAGTCTTAAGATATATGATGGAATATATTAAGATCAACCCACTTGCTAATATATCCAATGGTCTTTCTATTCATCTTCTTCCAATTATTGTCACTCGTACTGCTTAGCTTGGAACTATTAAATTCAACATATTCATGTAAATCCTTACAATAAAGGTATCCTCCATCATATGCTCACAAATAGAACAATTTAATCATAGCGTCTGAAGTATTCTCCATTTACTCCCATAATATAACCACACCCACACAACCTAAGTTTTGATACTACTTTGTTAGGCAATTAATCTCTTTTGCAAGAATAAGTTCAACAATCTGAACAACTAACTATAGTGATTAAATATGCAAATAAAGGATTTAAGCAAAACAAGATAACACAACACTGAATTTTTACATGAAAAAACCCTTCAATATAGAGGGGAAAAATCCACAAGACAACTTCGGCCAAATCTACTATAATAAACCAAGATTACAACGTTTAAGTTTATGCCTAAAACATGAGTTCTTAACAAATTGGGAATACAACAAAATCAATCCTTGAGACAACAGATAAATTCACCACAAGACACCAATTTGATGAAATATATGAGATATTTATTTTGAATACTACACTTCTAGAGTACCAAAAATACGCCTTAGAGAAAATCTCTAATTTGTTCTTAAATAGAGAACCAACTTGAGTGAAATCTACACCTCAAAAAAGAAAGAAAAATGCTTGCTTCTTCTCCGACCAAAGCCAAAGTTTTTCTCTTTCAAAATTGAGCAACCCATATCTTNAATTTGTGAACCAGCTCGACCTGGCTTGTTCGGTGAAGCTCAAGCCAAGTCTTAAAATTTCGGGTGGGCTTTGCTACGAGATTTGGCTCACGAGCTAGCTTATAAATTTGTCTACACGTGTTCATCTTTTCTTATAAGTAGCTTATAAATTTTTTTAGTCAAAATCAAACATTTCCTTTAACCACAAATTCATAATTACTACCAATTTATTATCCATGCAATAATTAGTCATGAGAACTAATATCATTTCTCTTAAAAAGTTACTAATAAATTAACTGAGTAGATTAAATATTTTTTCAAATATATTTATTATTACTTCATTCGGTTTTACCAATTTTATAAAAAGGTTTAAAATAACAAGATCCTTAGCCATTGATTGTCATTACTATTTTTGACATGTTCTATTGAGATCATGTCACTTTTATAAATGAAAAGCTCTTCAAGTCTAGAGTACGTAACATTTTCATACCTCTTAAATCGTTGATACCTTAATTTATGATATATGAATCCTATTACATTTCGAAGACAAACCCTAAAAAAATAAAATAAAATAAAATAAAATGGATTGTGCTGAAAATGGAATTCTGTAGTTCAGCAAATGATTCTCCCCATTAAACCCGCTTGATTTGCAATTATAAAAAAATATATACAAAAATCTTTTCTTTTGCTCTATTTACATTGTCTTCTTCGAACTTATTTATGGTCTGGAATGAATTTTGAGAAGTCAAAAATAGTTTTTGAGATTCAAAAAGTGCTTTTGAACCTAATTAGTTAATTTTATAAAAATACTTCTTCTAGTTAAACATTTTTTTTAGACGAAACTGGTTCAATATGATTTCCTCTAAAAGCAGTTTTGGAATAGGGATTTTTTTTTTTAGAAATTAATTTTTAAATAAAAATTAAAGTAATGTCCTCAACAAACACTTCTACAAAAGCAAAAACCACGTCAAATGAATCCTTAATATTTTTTAGAATGCCAAACATTTTTATATATCATATTTGATCACATTTTAACGAAAAGTACCCAAATGTGATACTTTAGATACGTTTATGATACGAAAACCTCTGGGATTGTAGATAAGTTTATGATATGACGATTCTATGTGATTTTTTAATTTAAGAAATATTACTTCGGCCATATATTTAACAAAAAAGGGGCAAATTTTCAAAGTACTCCTTACATTTAGAGTGTATTTACAATTTACAAATCATATTTTGCAAATTTACTTATTGCATACCGTATTTTAGTTACTGCTAAGAAAAAAGTAAATTTTTACTAGAAAAAAAATAAAAATATTTACAAGTTTGTCATTATAAATAGTTAAAAATACCAGAATACTCTTAATTAAAAATAACAAATCACATCGTATAATTTTTTTTTTTTTACATATTTTACATACCAATCTATTTATCTTCAGAATTTTAATTTTGATTAATCTTTCATCCAATTTTCTCTCTCTCTCTCTCTCTTATGTCTATCAAGTTTATAAATTAATTTTCTATTAATAAAATATCCTGAGTTCGCTATTTTTTGACAAATTAACTACACTATTAAAATGATATTATTTTAATTTCATTTTTTGCACACAACTGTATATTTTTATCAACAATATTTGTCTTCTCTTTTTGAAAAAAATAAAGAAAAAGAACATCAAAAACAGGAAAAAAAAATACTTAGTTAAAATAATGAAATGGTGCTTAATTAGTGGGAAAAAAAAGTGATTGAGAAAAATCCCCTCGCAGTCTATAAGATTGAAGCATGGCGCGCAATGGTGAGCAAGCCCGAGGAACTTTGTTGTATTGTTCTCCGCTAGATAATCACTTAACCTATTGAAATAATTAGTTGGGTTTGATCATGTGTCAAGAACTATTTGGATAGGCGTTGATTTCAAACATTTGAAAGTTGTATGGAGCATTTTTGGCTAATAGATGGAACCTAAGTAATAGCCATGCATTGGGAGTTTGATCTCAATTTCTTATTCTAAAAATAAAAGAGATTGCACCAACCTTGGCACATAGAAAAAAGTTACCTACATAATTGTATGAAGCTAATCTTAAATAGTAAGAGCCTATCCATCAAATATATTTAGAAGTCATTTACCTAGAAAAGAAGGTTGACTATAATATAGAGTGAAAACTATATTTGAAAATCAAATAAAACATCTCAAAAATAAAAGAAGAGATGTAATGAAAAAAAATATATAAAAAATGAAAAACATATCAAAATGTATTGAAGCAGTGACAAAACAATTATAAGCATTGCTTTTGTCTGGTTAAACTTTGGATACTTAATTCTGGATCTAGATTCTAGCGAACTTTATTTTCTTGGTAGAAGTCTGGAGGTTGAGACTTAAACCTATGGAGATTCATCACAAATCAAGGTAGTGAGTTTCATTACTGAAATTCAATCAAACTTGAGCGAGAAAGGAATGAGTATTATGAAATCAATCTATAGTGAACACTCGAGTGTGATTAAAAGTAAGTTTTGGAGCATACATATTACAATAGAGAAAAAGAAATATTTGACTATTGAGGTTGAAAAGGTAACCAACTTAAAATTTCATGATGATTTAATTAATTTTACACACACAACGATCGAGCTCTAAAAAAGTAAAAGTTAATTTTGATAGCATTACTTATGAACATTTTCTAAATTATCAACAATTTTAACACTTGAGGCTAGTTTGGCAAGGATATCTAATGTATTGATATTTACGTTTGCTTGCTTGATGTTTAGTAGATAGTATTGTTTGGGATGAATAAAAATTTAAGTTTGAATGTGATAAGTTTATTTTACACACTTATTTTGGCTTTAAAACTTCATTATTATTATTATTATTATTATTATTATTATTATTATTATTATTATTATTATTAGTAGTAGTAGTAGTAGTAGTAGTAGTAGTAGTAGTAGTAGTAGTAGTAGTGGTAGTAGTAGTAGTAGTAGTTTAACATATCAACTATAGGTAAATATCTAGCTTAAATGTATTTTGAAGCAGTTGGCATGAGAAATATATTAAGCTTAAATTGGAGTTGATTTGAAGCAATTGAAGATCGACCAGATTGTATATGATCAATTAGAATCATTAATGGAGCAATCGAAAGAGATTCACAAGTTTTAGGAGTTAAATTCATCATTTGGAAAGTTTTAAGACAAAATTGCAAATTTTTGAAACATGTATCTATTGATTCGAATCAATTGTGGAGGATGATGATTAAAATGTAATGATTTCAAAATTAAGGACCTATGATTTAAATAAGTAAGAACTTAAGCCTAATAGGAAAAAACATTCAGAGATCAAAATGAACTAGGATAAAACCCTTATGCCTTGCGATTGCAAAGCACAAGCCTTTGCAATCGCAAGGGCTTAAAGATTAACAACACACAATAAAAGCATTGGCATGTATGACCGCATGCAAATTTCCTATACAATCACAAAGGCCACTTTTGGCAAAAAAAAAAAAAAAAAAATAATAATAATAATAATAAAGAAGGTATGTGGCTTCCTTATTTTTTTTTTCAAGAAAGCAATAAAGCTTGAATCTTGACTTAATCCTAGGTTTATATATACAAATCTTCATCTACAATTAAAAGAATGAAGCTTAAGAGGCTCTTATACATATTGTTACGCTCCTTGAGACGAGCTACTAGGTTATCAAATACAAGCCATTGTCTGAGGTGCCGAAGCGCTTAACACACCAGTATAAAGTGAGGCAGAATCCAAGGTGGATGGTGTTAGTCCGAAGTGGTGTAAACAAATTTCAAGCCGCATTGCCTAGAAGCTTCAACACAAGAGATAGATCTTCTAGGTAAGGATCTATCTAAAATAAAATCTTATGAATGATGGATGTGACATCTCTGCAGCAGTCGCCAATGTATTAACTTAAAGTCAGAGACATTAAATGCCTGCCTACCTATGAAGTGATAGATGGACATCAATGAAGAGACAATTCGGACCAGCAGATGAAGCCACGCATTCTCCATCAAACAGTTCGCCTTCCAACTCTCTCTCTATAGGCACCTATGATCTAAACCTTTGTAAGGTAAGGTAGCTTCACAACCCAAGTAATCACGATTTTTCCTCCCACTTTGAGATAATTTAAGAAGGTTCAACGGTCTTTGCTATCGAAATCAGTTGTGCAGATTATAATAGACTAACTTGATCGTCGAAATGTTTGTGGATGCAACCACCATCACCGGGAATGGCTACAAACTGCTTATAGTTTGTGTCAATTGTTCATGGAGAAATATACATGGAGTTCCTTTTCGTTGGCCACGTGGAGGTCTATTTTTTGTGGTCAACACATATGTTCCGTATAGTCACTGGAGAAAAAGAAGCATTGGAGACCAAATTCCATATTTCTTGCAATGTTTAATGAAATGGTTGAATAATTGAAAAATGAGATTATTCAGGAATGCACATTGAATGCTGTGTTTTATACAATACCCCAATTCTATCATATTTCATACATCATTACTTGGAAGAAAAAAGAAGACATACAAGGAGATAATTCAAGAACTACTTAAAGGAATTAAAGATTCAAGATTGTTTCCGTCTTTATTCCCAACCTTTCAATTTCTAGTGATGTTGTGTTGATTCAATGTGTTATTGTATTATTACAATGCCTGGCTAGTTGTATAGAGGCTATGATAATGTTGAACACTATGTTTTGATTTTTTTAAATATAAAATTTCGGATTTTGAAACTTAATAATTGTTTTATTTTTAAGTGTTTGTTAGGATCTTAATGTTTTCAATTAGTTAATTGAATTGATGAGTGATTTTTATTGTCATTTGAAAGAAGGAATATGGAAAGATAACATGTTTTAATACTCATTAGAAGGTCCTAAAGATATGAGAGATAATTATATATGCTTTGCATGAGCTCATTAATGTTTTGTAATGCATGTTCATATGTTCACACTTAGGATAACAATATTACTTGGTCACATGTGAGGATATGTTGTATTCTACTTGGGAGAGATTATTAGATAAGATAGGAACATTAATCTTCATATCTTAATATATATTGCCAACTTGTGGAATTGATGTTACAATGGATGAATGTAGAGGGATTTGGAGTCCTAGTACTTTAGCAATTACTAACGTTTCATGAACACTTCATACCACATAATTAGATATATAATTATATAACTTACTTTTAGGTTGTTAATATAAATAATCCAATTATCTGTTATTATATTATTCGATTAGAGTTATGTTAATTGAAAACTAGACTAGATACTTAATTTTCGTAAGATCGAAATTTGGACTTACGTCTACTTTATTACTTGGTTATGATATCGTACACTTACGAGATATCAAAAATAACTGACATAGTTAATGTGGTTCTTCATGTAATAAAGTTGATGTTCCCTTCTATTCTGCAAATCTTTTTTCATCAACACTTTCACAAAGTGACAAGTCCTCAATTTCAACTATATATGCACCTCTCTTTCTTTTTTTCTTTGGAATGAAGTAATCAACTCTCAACATCTTGCATCTACTTATTAGACTAGCTTGCTCTGTCATATGATACTTTCTCTTCTTTTAGTATTGTTATGAATTTTGGGCAAAACAAGCCTAGATAGTTCTTCTCCATCCATTAAATTAGTTATCACCAGGTTCATCCTTGGTCATTTTTATGGCAACTCATGTTGGTGTATGGGTCAAAAAATAAATTTCAAACTCCTTAGCCTCATTTTTGTTTTCGACATCATATCAATGTCTACGTATCCTTACAAGCTTCTCTAGTCATTCCTCTATCTCTTGCCAAAAAAAAATCTCTATTGGCATTTGCAAACCTAAATTATGCACATTTTTCACAAACTCAACTATTCCCAGCTGGCGAGTCCTGTTATTGTCGGGCCCCAAGGTAAAGTTCATTCATTCCCCCTCCCCCCACAAAAATCAACGTAAATGCAAAATTCAACGATATATTATGTAATCTATTGTTAACTTAAACTTGATATTAAAACACCAAACAAATATATTATACAAAATATTTATATTATAAAATAACAAAATCAACAATGTTTCAAACAATTAATTAAATACCATTCACCTTATTGTTTTAGAGGCAAAAACTTTAATCAAATCTGAATAATTTAGCTACTCAACATTTTCTTTTTCTATTGATAACATAACCAATTCATTCAATCTTTTTTGTGACATAGTTGATCGAAAGTAAGTCTTGATTAACTTCAATTTCGAGAAACTTCTTTTTGCATATGCAACTGTAACCGATATGGTTAACAGAATTTTATAAACATTTGGAAAACATTTAATGTCATCAAATATTATAGCACTTCAATTGCTCTTGTTGCTTTACTTGGTATATAACACCTCAAGACTTATAACTCTAAACATAAATAATCTCTACTAATATCCGAACGCCCATTACATTCTAGATATTTCTCAAAATTCATACAAGAGTTCAACAAACTAGAATAAGTTGCTCCCATTAACCTTTTCAAACTAATCAAAAATTCAAATATGTCATCATATTGTTTGAATTGTTCAAATCGAGTCCTTGGAAAAGATAGATCTTGATCAATTATAAAAACAAATTATTTAACTCTAAAAGATTCTTTTTCAAATTTATTTACCACATCACTCCTACTTTTATCAAATTGCTTTTTTCTTTAGATTTTGCATTTTTTTTTTTTTTTGTAAATATAGTTTCAATTTCCATTCCACTTGCTCTCTCTCTTTTTTCTTTTTTTTTTTCTTTTTTTTCATCCATGGCAATAGCAAATCCAATTATTCTATATTCTTCAAGAAATGAAGCAAGTCCTTGCAAGAGGTCGATAGCGTGATCAATATCCACAATTTCAATTTGAAGAATTTACTCACAATATTGACTACATGCAACAACTTGTCCCAGATTACCATGCTAAACAAGAACTCAGAATTCTGAACTTCATATGTTGCTAATAACTCGGCTTCACTCTTTACTTTAGAATCTTTGTTACTTTCTACCAAATCAAATAAAGCATCTCTTATTTATACAGTTTTCTCTATCATAGGTTTCACACTCTCAACATGACTTTCCCAACGTGTTTGTGATAATGACTTCGCTGTCAAATATTTTACATTATCTTTGAAAATTTTCCATCCCTTGATAGAAGAGGAGAACAAAGTATAGATGCGTTGTATCACCCCAAAGAAGGATACAGTTTTAGAACAACAGTTCACCGTATCACATAATGCTAGATTCAGACTATGAGCGTCAAATGGAATATAGAAAGCGCGAGGATTCATTTCAAGTACTCTTCTCGCTCATGTGAGATCCCTTGTCATACTCTTACCCTCTAATACCATCAAAATCAAGATCAAGTTTGATCAAAACCTTTGAAACTCGGTTGCAAGTCCAAGTCCTGTTGTGTCATCTACCTCCAAAAATTCAAGCCAATATTCTTCAACTTTAGGTAAGTTTGCTGAATTATCTACACATCGTACTATTAAAGATATTTGCTCCTTGTGACTTGCATCTAGAGTAAAATCAATAATAACTGTGAAATATTTTGCATGTTTAACTTTCTTGATAATTGAAGTTCTCACCTCATTAGCCAAAAACTGTATCATCTCATTTTGAATTTTATGCTAAGATGCGTATATAGAATTTCGCATGCTTTAGCCGCCAAATGTGCTCTTTCATTACTATATCAAATGCACAAACCATTTCCACCATTTGTAAAAATAGGCAATTATTCTCAACATGTAGCCTCTCATCATCTCCTCAAAATGACAAAGTGTTTTTGACGAGTATTTTTACAATAGTGATTATCCTTGTTAATACATGTCTCCAATTTTCTCTTTCTGCATCGATCACCAATTGAACACTCTTATCAATTGTAATTTTTGTTCAAACCCTATTTTTAAATTCAACCCAACTAGTCATGCAATATAAATACTCCTTATTTCCCTCATGATTTTTAATAAATCGATGCAAATTATGCTGATCTTTGAATCCATCTTTACCGAGTTGACCAACTTTGGTCACATTTTTTGGTGTTTTAAACAACTTCCAACAAAAGGAGATTCTATCCATAGATACTAAATATGCTAGCCATATTCTATCAATTATTTGCCCATTTTGGTAGTAATAACTTATTGTAAAGAATTGAAATGTCTATTAGTACAATCTTTGGGAAATGAGATGTCATTAACTCTTTTTGGACCCATTTCAATTACATAGTCCCTCATTTTTTGATCAATAATTTTCCAATTTTCAGGATCATCCAAATTTAGAGAAAACCAATTCTCTTCTTCCTTATCATTTACTTCATTAACACATGCATGTTTTATCACATCTTCTTCCTTGTCATTTGCTTAATTAATGTAGGCAGGTTAACTCACTTCTTCATCCTTATCATCTATTTCATTAACACAAGTAGGTTGAATCTCTAATTCGTTATTATCATCCACTTTATTAACATGGGCATGTTGAATCTCTACTTGGTCTTCATTCAAGGCATTCACATTGTTGCTTTTAAAGTACTTGTCAATATCCCTCACTTGATTTTAAGTTAATACAATTTCATTTCATTTCATTTTTCTCTTTTGAGAACCATGCTCATTTAGGAGGTATGCTGCATGAGTTTATATCTGATGTATGATGATTAACCTAAAAGACAATTACAAAATATTTCAATTATCTCACAATCAGAGTTTTCAATACAGTTATTATGTGCACATATACAATTGATCCTACAATAACCAATTATATAAGCCATCCATTCCTCAATTATATTGGCCAACAAGGCTTTAAACATTTCCAATATATTCAATAACAAGTTAGGGCAATTCATTGCTTATCTGAGAAGTAGAATTTCGACAAAAATTATGGAGTCGCCCCCTTGAGAATTCCATCGTCTCAACTCACAAGTCTGATATAAGTAAGTGATGTATTTAGCAAACATAGCTATTAGATTTGAATAAGACCATATTCACAACAACTCTCATGAGAAGAAAAATAAGATTAATATTATCCTTTCCTGTAAAATATTACTAGGCAACTCTATTCGAATTTTATCAACTATTTCCTATCAGAAACATCAATTTTCAGCCTTGAAATGATATCATTTTCAGGAGCATCAACTCCAATATTGCAGATTAAATACTATCTAGTTAAGATATCCATTTAAGATTAGCTAAAATCCATAAATAAAATAAATATATAAATACAATTAAGCACATATACAAGCGAGAGAGCATAGTTTTCATGCGGAATAAATAATATATAGATGCAATTGTTGTATGTATAGTGAATTGAGTAATTTATTATGGTGAACAAACAAACAAGTAAATAGAAATATAATTGAATGCTTACAATTGGAGGAATGGAGGAATCTGAGGCAAAAATTAGCGAGGAGTGGGGTATAGGTGAGGCACTGGAGCACTGAATTGAGGTAGCAGCTGTTAATCAAACCCTAATTCTCAAAAAATATCGAATAAGATAAGATGAAACCTAAAATTGAAGAGAGAGGTAAAATTGAAAAGGCAGAAGGACAAATGTACCTTCAATAAAAAATGTAGGTTTATGGGACAAACCATAGGGGAGTGACTGTCGACCGAGTGAGTTATTGTTAAAGTGTGGTTGAGGAGCTTGGAACTGCCGCCTGAGGAGGAGGTTGTGGCGGAAAAGTCCGGTGACTCCACCACGAGCTGAGGACTGAGGAGGAGAAGAAAGAATCAAAGAAGAAAAAGGACAAAATGAAAACCACAATAGAGAAGGAAGATCAGAAAACCCCCATACTCATTTTTCCTTTTACTTCATTTAAAAAAATTGGGCAAAAAATGAGGCTCCTCCGATATTGAGCCTGAGACGCAGGCCTCACCGTAGGACTGAGCCTAGTGGTGAAGATGAAGAGCTGTGCTGCCATGAAAATAAGAAAGAACCTTCAAGGCTGTTTTCGGTGGCGATCGCAGCAATAGTGAAAAGGATGGCTAAGAGAATGAAAGAAAACAAGAGAGGTGGAGGTGGAGGTGGTGGTGAAGATGAATTAAGAGTCTATTTTTGAAAGTATCGAGGTTAGAGTACGATTTGTGCCTCGAGCTTAGGAGAAGAATTTGCCTCAATTTCCAAAACTTTCTTCTCGGTTCTGCATAATTTGGGTTTTGCTGTCTATCTCTCAATTTGTGTGTATTTCTTGATTTGAATTCAAACTCAGAATTCAAAATGCTCTCTCTGACCAGAAGAAATATGCTAAAGAAATGCATGCAAGAAAGAAATGCCTAGAGATTGGAGACCCTGCATCAACCGACCATCATTACAATTTACACACTGCGTGTTTGTCCACATATATATACAAACAGGAATTTTTCCATATATATACAAGCCGGAATGGTGTTGTCGTCAATTATTCTATTTTATTGTTTAACGAATAGATTGTGATTTGAATAAATATGCAAATAAAGACCAAGTATGAGGGATAGTTCACAAACAGTTACTGGGCTTGTGTAATCTTGCTCTATATAATAGCAAGAAACATATCTCATAGTATATATCTTGATAGCTAAAGAAATCCTTTTGTGTAGATATATTGAGTATATAATGATACTAATTGACAAGTACATCACTGACCTTCAATTTAATATACTCAAACCACTAAGCTTTGATTTACTAGCAACAAAGTCAACAATGTTTGGTCACTTCTTCTCTTCAGCGCGGGGTAGAGCAGTTTGATCAAAAAGATATACCTTGGTTATATTTCATCTCTTCAACAAATTTAGTAATGAGCATAACGGCCCACTTCACCGAATTATATTTGTTCGATACACTGTTGTCAATATAAATGTTGTCTAATAGAATAAGCTTAAATGTCTGTCAAAACTACGTATCATCACTACAACATATCAACTATTTACAGCTTGACAAGAATACTATCTATAATGTTCTATAACATTTTTCGAAATACTACTGTTGGTGATTTTATTAGAATTTGTATCTCTATTCTAACCTTTTTGGAATGCTATAATAAAGTAATATAAAAAACTTTTAAATAACATTCTTATATTGTCATGATTTTAGTAGTTATAGCATTCTTTTCATGCAATCATTTTGCATTTAATAGCAATTTTGGTTATAATTTTGAGTTAGTAAAATTCTTTAATCGTCATGGTTACATCTTCAATATCATTCTTTTTTCATCATATTTTTTTAATATTTATAGCATGTATTGAATATGATGTATTATTTCCAATAGCATTTTTTGATTGTAATGTATCCATGTTAAATAGCATTCCTAATTCGTTACTTGTCAAATGTAAATAGTCAATAGCAGTATTTGTAGGACTAAAAATATTAACAACAATAATTAAGCTAATAATAAATTTCAAAAAACACGCATCAATATTGTCTTGTATAAAACTATAAATACACAAGTATAGTTGTTCAATAGAGAAATCTGACTGTTTTTTGGTCTTCAAATCAAATACTAATAGCACTATAACCTTGACTTTATTATCATTCTTTAATCAAATACTAATAGCAATTATAAATTTTTTTATATTTATAGTATTTATTGAATATAATGTGTCATTTTTAATAGATTTTTTTATTATAATGTATACATATTAAATAGCATTCTTAATTCATTAATTGTCAAATGTAAATATTTGATAGCATTATTTTTTAGACTAAAACTATGAACAACAATAACTATGACAATAATAAATTTCATAACATGCATCAATATTGTCTTGTATAAATATACAAGTGTTGTAGTTCAATAGAGAAATTTAATTATGTTCAGTCTTCAAATCAAATACTAATAGCAATATAGGCTTGAACAGGCAATAAACAAAAGATAAATTAGAATCATAATGGTAATGAATTGGGCATAAATAGTAAGGAATTGGACATTACCTTGAAGATGAATTGTAGGAGTAAGAATATGTTAAAATTTGTGCAATCGTTTAGACAAAAGACTCGAAATCAAAGAAAATCAAAGAGTTTTAGTGGAGAGAGGCAATAGACTTCGTGAGAAACGAGAGAGACAAAAAAGAAAGGTTTAAATATAAGAAGATAGAGAAATTGTGAAATAATGAGTTGCTTAATTTAATGGGCTTTTAACGAATGCTATTAAACTATGTTTAAATAAAATTAAGTCTATGTTTGGTGGAAATAAAAGGTTATATAAAATGTTGTAGTATGCACGTTATCTCAATATTGGAGGCCCTGGATTTTCACCATAGTTGCATACAAATCACTAAATTTTGAATTGATGCAATCAAGCCATTAAAATCTAAAAACTCAACTATGTTGAGTGGATGATTATGTACCAAATGCAACCACCAAACCATTCACAACTACAACATACACGATAACAAATACAACACGACATATGGATAGTCCTTGATGAAAAGTATCACATGAACACGAGAGTACACCTATCTCATGATGGGAATCTTCAATGTAAGTCACAAACGAATAGTATTTGGGATGGATTTTCGAACCTAGATCAATGTAGTATAGAAGTTAAGTGTAACCTTCCTATCAGCTAAAGCTTTTGGGAAAAAAGTGGTTGCATCTCCCTACATGAATTGGTATCAAAGCTGAAGGTTTTGTGTTTATTATTCTATAGAAGGAATATCATGTCGAGCATCACATAAACATGAAGAAAGACCTATATTTTAAAAAGATCTCTAATATAAGGCCCAAATAGATATTGTATAGGGTGAGTTTTCGAGTCGGATCTTGAGTGACATGTAACTTGATTGTGCCTCTCCATCAGCTATAAGTTTTGAAAAAATAATACGGGATATACCTACAGAAAATCCAAAATCAATTAGGAAAGGAAAGAAATAAGATAAACATGATTTCCTAGTAGGAAACATGTACTTTAACTCTATCTTTTCTAGTTATATTTATCTTTCTTAGGTATAGTTGTTTAGGACTTTTGTCTTTTATTTAATTAGGACCATAGTTTCTTTATTGGTTAGAATAGGATCTTCAATTAGATTAGAATATATTAGTTTCCTTATTTTAGACTCCTTAAATTAGTAAGATTAGAGGATAATCTTGCCTAGAAATATAGAGGCTTTGTACACTTTTCAAAGTTCAATTTCATTATTCGATTCTTGATTAATAAACTATTTTAGTTTTCTGTTTATTTGTGGATTTCAATATTTATTTAGTGGATTCCAAATGGTATCACATCCGTTCAACTGAAATTCGAGCAAGCACCCATCCGTGTGTTACGAACTAGACACTTCTATTTTGTACACGTTTCCATCCTACATCATGTGGTACCAGAGACGGCTTTCTTGTCTCTATATCTTTGATCTATAAACATCGGTGACGTACCAGTAACTGGGGCAGATTTAGATGCAACAAATCGATGGATTAACGATTTTACTACTCAGATCGAAGATATTCGTCAATTATTTCTATGGGGTGCTGTAAACAATGAGTAGAATGAATAACGAGCAATCAACAATGAATAGATGGCTGAGCCTGTAGTTTGGAGAGAAAATAATAAGAGACATGCTGTAGAAGATAGTGAATCAGAGTCGGAAGAGGAGTTCGAAGTACCGTCGCATCATCCTAATCATCAAAATCAAAATACCCTTGATGATTATCGATTAAAGCAGACATTTCTCCGTTTTTTGGAAATATGAAGATCAAGGTCTTCTTGGATTGGTTGGTAGAGATTGAGAGATTCTTTGAAAATATAGATGTTTCAGGGGACAAGATGATTAACATTACGATATTTCATTTGAAATCTGTGATAGCAGTATAGTGGGATCAATTACAGAATGCTCGAAGGAAATAGGCAAAGAGTTGGATTCGGACTTGGAGAAAGATGAAGTAGTCTTTGATGGACCGATTTTTACCTACAGATTATGAATAGATTTTATATCATATGTACTTGGAATGCACATAAGGCAATCATACAGCGTCAGAATAACACAAATGTATTTATGTAATTGGCAGAAAGGAATAATCTGTCAAAATCTGAAAATCAAAAGGTAGCTAGGTATACTAGTGGTTTGAAGGTGGCCATTCAAGATAAAATTGGGTTGCAGAATTTGTGGACATTGCAGGAAGCCATTAACATAGCAATGAAAGCAGAGATAATGGAATCTAACGAGAGGATGATTTCATATAAGAGGCCTTACCTGTTGAAATCAATCCTAACAGGAGTAAGGTTGACAACGGTAATTGGTTTGGGAACAGAGGTCAGATTCGAGGTGCATCTCAGAATGCAAATCCGTATGGTAAGCCCACAAAAGGAATTTTCTATAGATGCCAAAAGCCTAGGCATCATTCCAATAACTGTCCTGAGAGGAAACATGTCAAGTTGGTGGAACCAAAGGCAGTGGATGAGGCAGGAAGATACTGAAGTGGAAAATGAGTACGTGGGAATAGAGTTTGCTGTAGAGGAAAGAGTAAAAATACTCACTTTGGTACTACAACAAATCCTTTTGTCGCCTAAGGAGGAGGGACAGCGTCATTGCATCTTCCATTCCCTTTGTTCTATCAAGAATAAAGTGTGTGAAGTGATTATGGGCAATGAAAGTTGTGAGAACTTTGTATCAAAAAAGTGGTGAATTTGTTGAAACTACCAGTTGAGAACCATCCTAAACCTATATTCACTTGATTGGATAAAAAATGTCCTTCTGTTTAAGTTACTAAAACTAGCAAAGTATTTGTTTCTATTGGTAAGTATTATAATGATGAAATTATGTGTGATATCATAGACATAGATGCTTGTCATATCCTATTGGGTCTTCCATGGTAGTTTGATATAGATGCTCCAATAAGGGTAGAGAGAATACTGATAAGTTTAAGTGGAAAGATAAAAAGATTACAGTTGCACCAATGGGGAAGGCACATAAAGCTTTTAAAGTGGAAGAAAAAGATTTTCCTACCATTACAAATTCAAACACTGATTTTTCCTTTGATAAGCCTTTATATCCTAATGACAACTGAGGGTCGAGTTGTTTTGAAATAGAAGGGAATAATGCGGGACAATACCTACAGAAAATCCAAAATCAATTAGGAAAGGAACGAAATAAGATAAGCATAATTTTCTACTAGGAAACATGTGTTTTAACTCTGTCTTTTCAAGTTGTCTTTATCTTTTTTGGGTATAGTTTTGATAGGACTTTTATTATTTATTTAATTATGACCACAACTTCTTTATTGGTTAGAATATGAGTTTTAATAAGATTAAAAATTATTAGTTTCCTTATTTTAAACTCCTTATATTGGTAAGATTAGAGGATAATCTTGCCTATAAATAGAGAGGCTTTGTACACTTTTCAAAGTTTAATTTTATTATCCGATTCTTGATTAATGAATTATTTTAGTTTTCTCATTCATTGGTGGATTCTGAATAATTATCACGTCCATTCGAGCAAAATTTAAGCAAACACCCATTCGTGTGTTAAGAACGAGACACTTTTATTTTATCTACATTTCCGTCCTACATCAAAAAAATAAAAAAATGAAAATGATTGTATTTCCTACATCAATTTTCGATCAGAAAGGTGGGAAACAATTGAAAATACGGAAGAAGAAAGACAGAACTGCTGAAATTATTCTTTGCTCTATTTGGTGCTATTCATGTTCAATCTCCCGTCTTATAATGGGTGTTAAAGACATTGTAAAGTTACAAAAGTTTAGCCTAAAATGAAAATGTGTTGAAGCATTCACATAAAAGTGAAATGGTACTAAAGATAGGACGATAATGATTATAGCACTGTTTAGCATACCTTTTCCAGGAATTTACAATGCTTTTTATCCCTTATAAATGTGGCAGACAATTATCCCTGAAAAAATAACTTTACCAGTGATTTGGGTCACAACTTTTTATAAATTCGTTCAAAATTTTGAAGATTAATTACGTACGCGATTAAAGTTGCATATAGCATTGTTTGTCAGTAATTGCATGTCACAACTTAAATGTAGCTGGCTGCAAAAATTATGAGTAATGCTATGTGGCTCCACTGGGTTGTAACCTCAATTTAGATGACATTAATGTCGTATTAATTAATTGGTAGAATTAAATAATTCATTTAATTGCACTAATATGATATTAATTGATAGGTAGAATTAAATAATTAATTTAATTTCACATTTCATTTAACCTATCATCTAATGCTACCTATACTGGGATTGCAACCCTAGTGGGATTCAATAGCATTACTAAAAAACTATTCCTTTGTTGCTAAAGAAATGGTCATCGAACAGGTGGGGAGTTTTTTTTATCACAAAATCAAGATTTTTAATGACTATTGATTTTTTATGTATTTAGGATGATATGAAAAACTTCTTTAATTATTTAGTTCCCCACTTATTTGAAAATTTTATATACAATAGCAACAACAACAATTTCATACTCTCTCCTAACTTTTGTGTATCATTGTAAGTGTTGGAACAACAAATCGATTAAGCCAATGGCATTCACACTGCTATTAATTTTTGAGAAAACACCCGTTCGTGTGTTAAAAAATAGACACTTTTATTTTATCCACGACAGTCAAAAAAATAAAAATGCTTGTATTTCCGACATCAATCTTCGATCCAAAACGTGGGAAACAATTGAAAATATGGAAGAAGAGAGACAGAGCTACCGAAATTATTCTTTGCTCTATTTGATGCTATTCGTGTTCAATCTCCCATCTTATAATGGATGTTAAAGACACTGTAAAGTTACAAAAGTTTAGCCTAAAATGAAAATGTATTCAAGCATTCACATAAATTTAGTGAAATGGTACTAAAGATGGGACGATAATGTTTATAGCACTGTTTAGTATACCTTTTCCAGGAATTTACAATGCTTTTTATCCCTTATAAATGTGGCAGACATAAATGTAGTAAAAGTTTAAGGTCAACAAATTATCCCGAAAAAATAACTTTACCAGTGATTTGTGTCGCAACTTTTTATAAATTCGTTCAAAATTTTTGAAGATTAATTACATATGCGATTAAAGATTGCATATATCGTTGTTTGTCACTTCAATGTAGATTGCTGCAAAAACTATTAGTAATGTTAAGTGGCTCCATTGGGATTGCAACCCCAATTTAAATGGCACTAATGTGGCAATAATTGATAGATATAATTAAATAGCTCATTTAACTGCACTAATATTGTATTAATTGATATGTAGAATTAAATAATTTATTTAATTTCACATTTTATTTAACATATTATCTAATGCTACATAAATTGAGATTGCAATCCCGGTGAGATTAAATAGCATTACTCAAAAATTATTCGTTCTTGCTAAAGAAATGGTCACTGAACAAGCGGGGTTTTTTTTTTATCAGAGAATCAAGATTTTTAGTAACTGTTGATTTTTTATGTATTTAGGGTGGTGATATGAAAAACTTCTTTTAAGTATTTAGTTCAAATGTATTTTTGAATTTTATATACAACGGCAACAACAATAATAATAATTTCATACTCTCCCCAAACTTTTGTGTATCAATGTAAGTGTCGGTCCAACAGATCGAATAAGCCAATGGCATTCGCTCTGATCTTTACGTCCTCGGAATGAGATGCCAAACATTAAATGGACGTGTATATGATAATATATATTTACAATTATTTGTGCAATTTTTATTTATTTATTTATTTTGAAAAGAATACAAAAAAAGTGATGGATTTTATAACCAAGATTTGTTGATGATTAGCGTCACAAAATATCATCCCAAATCAGCATTGAATCTGCTTAAAGGTCTAATTAGCCAATTCATCGGTGCCCCGATTAAGAGGACATTGAATCAACGATTTTCTCCCTTCATGAATGACTGTTATGATTATCAAGGTTTCAATTGAATGATTGATTAAATCCCAACTTATTTATTGCTTAAATTAAGTAACAGGGAAAAAAAAGAAGAAAAAGAAGAATATAAGAGAAAAAGCCTTCAATACTAAATTATTTATTCATATTGATTTATCAATATGAATAAAATAAATTATTTATTCATATTGATTTNGAGAAAAAGCCTTCAATACTAAATTATTTATTCATATTGATTTATCAATATGAATAAAATAAATTATTTATTCATATTGATTTATTTAGGGCATGACAATACTACGCAGATTCCGTAAGAATCACTCAGCCAATCAAGTGCTGCAACAGCAATACTGATAAAGAGGTGGATAGCATTTGCCTGTCTGGAAACCTGATCTTCGGCAAAACACATCGCAATCAGGCAGATCTTCACATTTCCCTTGGCATTGAATTTCAGCCTCTCCCACGTAAATAAACGCTGCAAAAATCCGATTTTACAAACAATACATACGGATCCATCATACATACATAAATATAAGAAAACACATGGTCGTACAAACATATATATATCCTAAAACTAAGTTTCATCGGATAAACAAATGATATTAACATGTTTATATTAAAGTGAATTTGATAGTACTCAACGGTTAAAAAAAATTGATATTTATTGTACCTTGGTATTGATATATGTTTATGCTTGTCATAGGCCAAGTTTTAATGTTTGCTCTTAATGAATTCGTTTATGTAATTTTCTAGTCATACGGTTTGTGTTTTTCTCTATTTAACAATGCAGGCATAAAAACTTTTTCTATATGTTTGGCGAAAATTACACGCTAGACCATATTTTTTGAAATAAATATCTGTGGAGCTCATGTAGCCCATGTCAGATTAATCGTGTTCTAGGCTAGAGCAATTAACCTAGGTGCTCAACCTACAGGAATTGTTCAGGATATTTTAAATACGACAAAAGTTTTTAAGGAACTTCACTTATATGCTTCTCGAATGGACTTGAAAAAATAATAAAAAAAAAAATTTTAAAAAATCAATATTCTATATTGTTTAATTGTGTCTAATACTGTATATCAAATATGCAGTCACATACCGATTGAGATGAGCAAAATGGCTAGTACAGTGAATTTTGCAAGTTTCTTGGCAATTGCATGGAGGCTTGGGTTCTCCATTTTAACTTGTTCAAGTGAGTGTATAAACCAATATATTGTTGTGATTTTATAACTTTCCTACAAGTTATATATAGAGCAATTTTCAAAGAGAAATATTAAAGCAGGTAATAATATTATTTTAGATTTTAACAATCTTAAACATGGAAATAGGGGCCAAGATTTGGACAATCTTATTAATTCTAGTAATATAAAAAGAAAAGAGTCAAAATTAAAGCTCCATTAATTCCGTGATCATGAGCAAGATTTCAGAAGATTACAAACTTAGTGCAATTAGTCATATATAATACATAAAGAAATGCTACAGGTACAACACTGTTGACCATCCTTTCATATTCAAGGGTGGGGCTCACAATTAAAATAATCACAAGCCCACATTTTGTGAGAGGGCTGTGAGACTTTTTCAAATATGTATGCCTTATTTAAAATTTAAGCACAAGCAAAATTGAAAATGAGAAGAAAAAGGAAAAAGTGAGGGTGTTAAATTAAATCTCTACACCTTTTCTTTTTTTACCCCTTTTACAATGAAAGTTATTATCTTTTGTTTGCGAAAAGTAGAAGTTGTAATTGACAAAAAAAAATAATAATAATAAATAAAAAATAAAAAATAGGCACAATTGCATGTTTGAGTCCCGAGTTCGGAGCCTGCCAGGACCAAAAAAACTAATTGCAATCACCTTCAACTTTCTAATGAAAAATTAATAAAGAATGTGACTTTTAAACGTTTGCAATACTTTTCACATTCGAGTTCCCTCAGGAATACTGAGGTAAGTAATCGATCGTAAATTTCAAGGTCCCGTGAAATTAGTCGAAATGCGCGTAAACTGGTCCAGACACCATGCTCATAAATATATATATATATATATATATAATACTTTTCACATTATTTTTGAATTATATTTTTTGGTGTGATAGTAAAAGTTGCCCAAATGATTGCCATAGTAACAACTTTAATTGGAGCCAACAAATCAATTTGGTTATGTGAACCAAAAGTTTACAATTCAACACCTTTAATTTTCCATTATGTTTCTTAATTAATGCAATAACCTTGTTTAAGATTAAAAGGGTTTTAAAGCAAGCACAGATACGAGCACTGGCACGAACACGTAGAAACGTAAGAAAAAATAAAGTGCACGTCATATTAAATTGAATAATTGGTATCTCAAAATGATTCGTCAAATCGTCACAATGCAAAATTATGATACATATACAAGTTAAAAAGTAAACTCTTCAATTAAAAGAACAACCTTAGTTCCTTTTTTTCTCATAAAACCATTTCAGGTGACATATTTTTATCAATAATAATTAAAAAATGTAATGTAATCTACATCTACATCTATCTACACTGTATTAAAAGTGGGGATTGG
>NW_019237951.1:0-1963 GCF_002742605.1 Olea europaea var. sylvestris | reverse complement strand
ATCCTGGGTCCCCTCTGTCCTTTTTTTTATTCCTCAAATAATAAATTATTATTTTTTGTTCAGAAGAAAATTATACAATTCCCTTTTAAAATGTGTTTTCAAAAACAAGCAACACGTTTTTTAGGAAGTGGGAAAACGATTTTTTTAATGGCTGTCAACGTGGCACACGTCCATTGGCTTATTTGCCTTCACCAGGATCTGTGTTAGTTACCTCTAATCCAGACCCTCGATCAAGATCAACGACTGTGCTTTGATTGGCCAACGGATAGAGCATCCAATTCATTTTATTATTCAACACCCGTTTGTTTCTTATTTTTGGAAGAATGAAAATGAAAAATATAATCGTTACGGACCCCATATAAAAGATAGAAATTCAAATTTGGTGGCTTGATGTGATGGATAGCGATAATATTTTTCATTTTAATGAAGAAAGAATGAAAACCAAACAGGGGCTCAATTGGCTCTCTCTGCTCTGCTAATTTTCTTTCTCCCGCTAAAATTTTGATCTCTCTTCTTCAGATCTGTTGTGCTTTCCTCCTTTTGGCTGTAAATTCAGATCTTGGCCTTTCATATGTGGCCTGTGCTCTGTGGTGATTTCAAGTGGTATTCGGCTTGTGTCTAGTGTTCTTTTTCAGGAAGTTTTTGGGCCTTTTTCAGTTGATATTCAAACTGTATAAGAACATTGTTATACTTTGGTTATAGTCTTGGGTCGATTATGTGTCATATGGCTAGATCTTTTATAGATCGATGATCTGTTGGTAGAGAAGGAGATCGGATTGTGTACTATAAATTTAAACTCTTCTTGAGAGGATGTTGCACATAGTGACAGGCTCTTACTTCTGAACCCCCCAGAATAGGCTTTTGATGAACTAGATGGTCATTTCTTCTGTTGTTTTTACTGCTTTCAGTTGTTTGTGTTTTGATTTTCTGCATATTTTTTTGGTTTGGTGACAAAACCCCAACATCCCCTAATCAAACTACCTCTTGTGTGTCCTTTAATGAAATATTCAAATGCATACAAAATACAATAAAATGAAAAAGAATGTTATTCCATTAGTCTAGTCCCATATTGCATCAGCCAATAACACATCACAATTAATTTTTCAAGAGATTATTTCTTTCTTTTTTTCTGTCAAGAAAAATACCACAAATCATATTCTACAAAAGAGTAATTAGTATTTTATTTTTTCCCATCATGTAAACAGCCGATAAGTAGACAATTCGATGGTAGATGGCATCAAACAAACCACAAATATTGTTAAGAAACTTGTATAAATCAATTCAATTGCTTCAAGTTGCCGCTTATTTTTAATAATCAATGTTAAAAGATGAATTATTTTATTTTATTTTATTTTATTTTATTTTATTTTAAGCTGTTTTGTAATAAGGTCACATGCTTCATTTCGAATATAAGATGACTACACGATTACTTGGAATCAAAATTTTTCTTTCCATTTTGATGCCAAAGTGAGCTTCTTAGATTATTCTTCGTCATATGACTTCTGATGTTAAGTTCACACCCCACTCTGCCATTTTCATTACTAAACAGTCCTTTGATTGTTAATATGCTAAGCTTTGTACGTGGAATTTTGGATAGGATGTCGCTTTAAAAGAACTATTTAAGAATGTTGGGTCAAGAGGATCAACATTTTCGAAGATCGAAACCTAAATGCATCTTGGGTTGATTATCGAAGTCACGACAATATCGTTCGTTGAAAGACTTTAAGTGCTCATATAGTTAACACCTTTATATTAGTTAATACTTTATAACACGATGTTTTGCTACATGATGTTTAAGTCAATATGAAAAAAAAAATGAAAAAAAGGGGTTCAAGGCTTTTTGCTATCTATTAGTAAAATTATATAGATTTGTATGCTTTCTATTTTTATTTTTTATTTTATTTTTATTTTTAGAAAAACCCAGATTCCCTTCACACACACTAAAAATCATAAAAAAAAAAAA
>NW_019237950.1:0-1963 GCF_002742605.1 Olea europaea var. sylvestris | reverse complement strand
CTTATCGTGGTGAATGCTTGTATGGGAAGAATGTCTGTTTTCGATGCGGTAAGCCAGGACATATTGCTAAAGATTGTCCTATGTTCATTCAAAAGAAGAACGATAATAGTGATCAGAGCAAAAAGGGAAAAGCACGAGTCTTTACACTAACTCAGAAGGATGCAGAGGAAAACTCAAACGTAATAACATGTATTTTACTGATATTCAATACACCTGCTTATGTACTGTTTGATTCGGGAGCTACTCACTCTTTTGTATCATCTTTCATTGCTAAATCTAGTATTACTTATAAGAAGGTAGAAAGTACACTAGAAGTTAGCATCCCCTCAGGTAGAACATTAAATACAGATCAGTTAGCTAGGTCGGTAAATCTTGAAATCGAAAGAAAAACATTAGAAGCTAATTTGTATCTGATAGAGATGAAAGAATTCGATGTGATTTTGGGCATGGATTGGTTGGGATGTAATTATGCAACTATTCGTTGTAGAGAGAGGAAAGTGTCTTTTCAGAAACCAGGAGAAGAGCAATTCTCTTTCCTCGGAATAAAGACCAAACCCCATCTCTAACTAGTATAAACCTTGCAAGCTGAGAAAATGATGAGAAAAGAAACGTACCAAGGGCTTCTAGTTAACATCTCAGGAGAAAAACAGACGACTACAAGTGGTACAAGAGTTTATAGATGTGTTTCCAAAAGACCTACCTAGTACTCCACCAGATAGACAGGTGGAGTTCACAATAGATCTGGTTCCTGAAGCGGCACCAGTATCTAAAGCTCCATATAGAATGGCTCCAAAGGAGCTTCAGGAGTTAAAATTTCAATTACAAGAATTGTTGGATTGTGGCTTTATTCGACTAAGTGTATTTCCTTGAGGCACACCAGTATTGTTCGTAAAGAAGAAAGATGGAAGTATGAGGATGTGTATTAACTATCGAGAGTTGAACCTTTTAACCATCAAGAATAAATATCCTCTCCCGAGAATCGAGGATTTATTTGACCAATTGAAAGTGACTAAGGTATTTTCCAAGATCAACTTACGATCTGGATACCATCAGTTGAAGGTTAAGGCAAGTGATATATCCAAGACAGTTTTTCGAACTCGTTGTAGACATTACGAGTTCACAGTTATGCCGTTCGGGCTGACAAATGCTCCGGCAGTGTTCATGGATTTAATGAATCATGTATTTCATTAGTATTTGGATCAATTTATCATAGTCTTCATTGGTGACATCTTGATATACTCCAAGAGTAAAGATCAACATGAAGAGCATCTTAGAATGGCGTTAGAAACACTGCGTAAGGAAAGGTTATTCGCCAAATTTAAAAGGTGTGAATTTGGGCTTGAAAAAGTTGGATTCCTCGGTCATATAGTTACTGCCCAAGGAATTGAGGTGGATCTAGTAAAAGTGGAAGCAGTAACTAATTGGAATACACCAACTAATGTGGGTGAAGTTCGAAGTTTTCTGGGATTGGCCGGGTACTATCGGAGATTTATAGAAGGATTTTCCAAAATAGCTAAACCAATGACACAATTGACAAGGAAAGGAGTAAAGTTTCAATGGACAGATAAGTGTGAGTAGAGGTTTCAGGAGCTAAAACGACGATTGATTTCAACACCCGTGTTAGCTATACCCGAAGGTCGGAAGGATTTGTTATATATAGTGATGCATCCAAACAAGCTTTAGGATGTGTACTGATGCAGCACAGAAAAATGATTGTCTATGCATCAAGGCAATTGAAGCAACATGAACTGAACTACCTGATGCATGATCTAGAACTTGCTGCAGTAGTGCATGTTTTAAAGATATGGCGCCATTACTTATATGGAGGGAAGTGCGACATTTACACGGATCATAAAAGTTTCAAATATTTCTTCACACAAAAAGAATTGAATATGAGACAAAGACGATGGTTGGAACTTGTAAATGATTATGATTGTACTATCCATTACCATCTTGGTAAGGC
>NW_019237949.1:0-1963 GCF_002742605.1 Olea europaea var. sylvestris | reverse complement strand
GCATGTAGTAAGGTTCTTACCGATTGAACTTTTAACTGTGGAATAGGGTAATCTCAGGTGGCAAAGTGTAAACTGAAGTGTGCGTCATACCGTACACGCAACAATGTTCTTACCGATTGAACTTTGCTATTTGTACACTGATTTTTGAGACGTTTAACACTTGCATCGTATTCAAGTGTCAATTGGAAGGGAAAACTGTTTGAAATTTAAACTGTGCAATAGGGTAATGTCACGTGGCAAAGTATAAACTAGAGTATACACCATAGTGTAAATGTTGCAGGGTTCTTACCGATTGAACTTTGCTAATTGTACACTAATTTTTGACACGTTGTTTGACACTTGTATTGTTATCAAGTGTCAATTGGATGGAAAAACTATTGAAAATTTAAATTGTCCAAAAGTGTAATGTCACGTGGCAAAGTGTAAACTAAAGTGTACACCACAGTGCACATGTAGCAATGTCCTTATCGATTGAACTTTGCTATTTGTACGTTGATTTTCGACACGTTGTTTGACACTTGCATTATTGTCAAGTGTCAATTGGATGGGAAAACGTTTTGAAATTTAAACTGTGCAATAGGAAAATGTCACGAGGCAAAGTGTAAACTAAAGTGTACACCACAGTGTAAATGTACCAAGGTTCTTACCGATTGAACTTTGCTATTTGTACACTGATTTTTGACACGTTGTTTTACACTTGCATTGTAGTCAGGCGTCAATTGGATAAGAAACCTTTTTGAAATTTAAAATGTCTGACCGGGTTATGTCTCGTGGCAAAGTGTAAACAAGAGTGGACACCATAGTGTACATGTAGCAAGGTTCTTACCGATTAAACTTTGCTATATGTACTCTGATTTTTGACACGTTGTTTGACACATGCATTATTTTAAAGTGTCAATTGGATGAGAAAACTGTTTGAAATTTTAACTGTCCAATAGTATAATGACACGTGACAAAGTGTAAACTAAAGTGTACATGTAGTAAGGCTCTTACTGATTGAACTTTGCGATTTGTGCACTGATTTTTAACACGTTGTTTGACACATGCATTGTTGTCAAGCATCAATTGGATTAGAAAACTGTTTGAAATTTAAACCCTCAAACAAGGTAATGACACGTGGCAAAGTGTAAACTAAAGTGTACACCATAGTGTACATGTGGTAAGTTTCTTATCGATTGAACTTTGCTATTTGTACACTGATTTTTGACACGTTGTTTGGCACTTGATTGTTATTCGGTATCAATTGGATTGGAAAACTATTTTAAATTTAAACTGCCCAATAGGGTAAAGTCACGTGGTAAAGTGTAAACTAAAGTATACAAGTTGTAAGGTTCGTATCGATTGAATTTTGCTATTTGTACGCTGATTTTCGACATGCTATTTATCACTTGTATTGTTGTCGAGTGTTAATTGGATGTGAAAATTGTTTGAAATTTAAATTGTCCAATAGGATAATGCCACGTGGAAAAGTATAAACTAAAGTGTGTACCCCATAGTGTATATGTAGCAAGGTTCTTACCGATTGAATTTAGCTATTTGTGCACTGATTTTCGACACTTTGTTTGACACTTGCATTGTTGTCAAGTGTCAATTAGTTGGAAAAACTGTTAAAAATTTAAACTGTCCAACAGGACAATGTCACGTGGGAAAGTGTAAACTAAAGTCTGTACACCATAGTGTACATGTAGCAATGTTCTTACTGATTGAACTTTGCTATTTGTAAACTGATTTTTGACACGTTGTTTGGAAGTTACATTATTGTCAAGTGTCAATTGGATGGGAAACCTATTTGAATTTTAAATTGTCCAATAGGATAATGTCACGTGGCAAAGTGTAAATTGGAGAGTACACCATAGTGTACATATAGCAAGGTTCTTACTGATTGGACTTTGTTATTTGTACAATGATTTTTGACACGTTGTTTGACATTTGCATTGTAGTAAAGTGTCGATTGGATGGAAAA
>NW_019237948.1:0-1963 GCF_002742605.1 Olea europaea var. sylvestris | reverse complement strand
TGTACATGTCGCAAGGTTCTTACCAATTGAACTATGCTATTTGTACACTTATTTTTGACACATTGTTTGACACTTGCATTGTTTTCAAGTGTCAGTTGGAGGGGAAAACTGTTTGAAATCTAAACTGTCTAACAGGGTAATGTCACGTGGCAAAGTGTAAACTAAAGTTTACACTATTGTGTACATGTAGCATGGTCCTTTCCTATTGAACTTTGCTATTTGTACATAGATTTTCGACACGTTGTTTGACACTTGCATTGAGTCAAGTGTCAATTGGAGGGGAAAACTGTTTGAAATTTAAATTGTCCAACAATGTAATGTCATGTGGCAAAGTGTAAACTAATGTTTACACCATAGTGTACATGTAGCAAGGTCTTTATCGATTGAACTTTACTATTTGTACACTGATTTTTGACACGTTGTTTGACACTTCCATGGTAGTCAAGTGTCAATTATATGGGAAAACTATTTGAAATTTAAACTGTCCAAAAGGGTAATGTCACGCGGCAAAGTGTTAATTAAAGTGTACACCATAGTGTACTTGTAGCCAGGTCCTTACCGATTGATCTTTAATAATTGAACATTGATTTTCGACACGTTGTTTGACACTTGCATTGTTGTCAAGTGTCAATTGGATGGGAAAACTGTTTGAAATTTAAGCTGTCCAACAATATAATGTCACGTGGTAAAGTGTAAACTAAAGTTTATACCATAGTGTACATGTAGCAAGGTCTTTATCGATTGAACTTTACTATTTGTACACTGATTTTTGACACGTTGTTTGACATATGCATTGTTGTTAAGTATTAATTGGATGAGAAAATAGTTTTAAATTTAAACTGTCTAGTAGGGTAATGTCACGTGGCAAAGTGTAAACTATAGTGTGCACGTAGCAAGGTTCTTACCGATTGAACTTTGCTGTTTGTACACTAATTTTTGACACGTTGTTTGACATATGCATTGTTGTTAAGTATTAATTGGATGAGAAAATAGTTTTAAATTTAAACTGTCTAATAGGGTAATGTCACGTGGCAAAGTGTAAACTATAGTGTGCATGTAGCAAGGTTCTTACCGATTGAATTTTGCTACTTGTACACTGATTTTTGACACGTTATTTATCACTTGTATTGTTGTCTAGTGTCAATTGGATGGGAAAACTATTTCAAATTTAAACTATCTAATAGGGTAATGTCACGTGGCAAAGTGTAAACTATAGTGTGCACGTAGTAAGGTTCTTACCGATTGAATTTTGCTACTTGTACACTGATTTTTGACACGTTATTTATCACTTGTATTGTTGTCTAGTGTCAATTGGATGGGAAAACTATTTCAAATTTAAACTATCTAATAGGGTAATGTCACGTGGCAAAGTGTAAACTATAGTGTGCACGTAGTAAGGTTCTTACCGATTGAATTTTGCTACTTGTACACTGATTTTTGACACGTTATTTATCACTTGTATTGTTGTCTAGTGTCAATTGGATGGGAAAACTATTTCAAATTTAAACTATCTAATAGGGTAATGTCACGTGGCAAAGTGTAAACTATAGTGTGCACGTAGTAAGGTTCTTACCGATTGAACTTTGCTATTTGTACACTAATTTTTGACACGTTGTTTGACACTTACATTGTTGTCAATTGTCAATTGGATTGGAAAAATGTTTGAAAGTTAAACTGTCAAATAGGATAATGTCACGTGGTAAAGTGTAAACTGAAGTGTAAACTATAGTGTGCATGTAGCAAGGTTCTTACCCGTTGAACTTTGCTATATGTACACTTATTTTTGACACGTTGTTTGACACATACGTTGTTCCCAGGTGTCAATTAGATGGTAAAACTGTTTAAAATTTAAACTGTCCAATAGGATAATGTCACGTGGAAAAGTGTGAACTAAAGTGTACACCATAGTGTACATGTAACAAGGATCTTACCGATTGAACTTCGCTATTTGTACACTGATTTT
>NW_019237947.1:0-1963 GCF_002742605.1 Olea europaea var. sylvestris | reverse complement strand
ATTAGAAGTGGTCGTTGATTTCATAATAACTTCGGGTTTGTTCATTTTTGGCGAATTGCTAGTCTAATTCGATTGGATTCGAGGCAATAGAAAGTGGTTTTTGATTTCATTTTAACTTTGGGTTTCTCCATTTTTGGCAAACGACTAGTCTAATTCGACTGGAAATGAGCCAACGAAAGGTGGTTTTTGATTTCATGATAACTATGGTTTTGTTGGTTTTTTGGCGAATTGCTAGTCTAATTTGATCGGAATCTTGCCAATGAAAAGTGGTTTTTGATTTCATGATAATTTTCGGTTTGTTCGTGTTTAGCGAACTACTAGTCTAAATCGAGCAAATGAAAAGTGATTTTTGATTTCATGATAATTTCGGGTTTGTTCATTTTTGGCGAATTGCTAGTCTAATTGCATTGGAATCGAGCCGATGAAAAGTGATTTTTGATTTCATGATAACTTCGGGTTTGTTAGTTTTCGACGAACAGCTAGTCTAATTCGACTAGAAACGAGCCAGCGAAAAGTGGTTTTTGATTTCATTATAACTACGGGTTTGTTCGTTTTTGGCGAATTGCTAGTCTAATTCGATTGGAAGCTAGCCAATGAAAAGCGATTTTTGATTTCATGATAACTTTGAATTTGTTCATTTTTAACGAATTGCTAGTCTAATTCGATCAGAATCTAGCCGATAAAAAGTGCTTTTGGATTTCATGAGAAATTCAGGTTTGTTCGTTTTTGGCGAATTGCTAGTCTAATTGGATTGGAATCGAGGCAATGAAAAGTGGTCTTTGATTTCAGGATAACTTTGAATTTGTTCGTTTTTAACGAATTGCTAGTCTAATTCGATCCGAATCTGGCCGATAAAAAGTGCTTTTGGATTTCATGATAGCTTCGAGTTTGTTCATTTTTGGCGAATTGCAAGTGTATTTCGATTGGAATCGAGCTAACGAAAAGTTGTTTTGGATTTCACGATAACTTCGAGTTTTTTTTATTTTGGCGAATTGCTAATCAAATTCGATCAGAATTGAGCCAAAAAGTGGTTTTTGATTTCGTGATAACTTCGAGTGTTTTAGTTTTTGCCGAATTACTAGTCTAATTCGATTGGAATCGAGCAAATGAAAAGTGGTTTTCGATTTCAGGATAACTTCGTGTTTGTTCGTTTTTGTCGAATTGATATTCTAATTGGATTGGAATCGAGCCAATTAGAAGTGGTCGTTGATTTCATGATAACTTCGGGTTTGTTCATTTTTGGTGAATTGCTAGTCTAATTCGATTGGAATCGAGCCAATAAAAAGTGGTTTTTGATTTCATGATAACTTCGTGTTTCTCCGATTTTGGCAAAGGACTAGTCTAATTCGACTGGAAATGAGCCAACGAAAAGTGGTTTTTGATTTCACGATAACTATGGTTTTGTTCTTTTTGGCGAATTGCCAGTCTAATTCGATTGGAATCTGGCCAATGAAAAGTGGTTTTTGATTTCATGATAATTTTGGGTTTGTTCATTTTTGGCGAACTACTAGTCTAAATCAAGCAAATGAAAAGTGGTTTTTGATTTCATGATAACTTCGGGTTTGTTCATTTTTGGCGAATTGCTAGTCTAATTGCATTGGAATTGAGCCGATGAAAAGTGATCTTTGATTTCATGATAACTTCGGGTTTGTTAGTTTTCGACGAACGGCTAGTCTAAGTCGACTGGAAACGAGCCAGTGAAAAGTGGTTTTTGATTTCATGATAACTACGAGTTTGTTCGTTTTTGGCGAATTGCTAGTCTAATTCGATTGGAATCTAGCCAATGAAAAGTGGTTTTGGATTTCAATATAGCTTCGGGTTTGTTCGTTTTTGGCGAATTGCTAGTTTAAATCTACTGGAATCGAGCCATTGAAAAGTGGTTTCTGATTTCATGCTAACTTCGGGTTTTTTCGATTTTGGCGAATTGCAAGTCTAATTCGATCGAAATCGAGCCAAAAAAAGT
>NW_019237946.1:0-1963 GCF_002742605.1 Olea europaea var. sylvestris | reverse complement strand
GGTTTGTCTGTAATCGATTGAGGCTTACAATACTTTCAAGGACAACGGAAACTCCGATAACAACTAGTTCATTGAACCATTCTCATAAACAACTGGTTCATTGGAACTTCAGTTCATGATGCTTCATCTTGTCTAAAGGACTAAAATTATGCTAAAAGCATCTCATGTGAAAGTTACAATTTATTCAAAAGTTGGATGGTACTCCGGGACTCTTATGATACTAAGGTACTTAAGAGGAATATGTCAGTAGTTATTTTTTATCAATTGGATAGTATAGAGATCAAATAGTGATTTCATCTTACTTCTTAAGCTCTAATAATGAATTTAAATTTCAAAAAAAAATCTTGACTTCTAAAACTTTTAAAGAGACAGAGTTTGGGCCTTGTGTGTAGTGTTGAGAGTTATAAACCCTAATTCTATATTGTTGAGAATAATAAAAACTACAAAAAGAAAAATAATACAAACAAAAACACACAAGTTATGGAAGTTTGTCTCGTTATGATATTATGTCATCTTTTTGTCACTTCATAATTAACTATGATGAAGGCCGATCCACGTACAAACTTTGCGTAATGTATTACTAAACTCTACAATTTAACAATCTCTTCGAGACTAATGCCATCAATGACTCCTTTATTGTGACAATAATTCCGCAAACCTCAATAAAGAAGTCCAACAGAAGTTCAATTTCAATTTTTCGATCGAAACAGTCTTGATCGACATGTCTGTCAAATTCGAACTTCCTTCAATTTTCTCGATTGCCAAGAGTCCATCATCTAAAGCCGCAGCATTGATCGACCAATTCAAAAAAAATTACACTTTTATATTTATATTCTGGCCGTCGAGCCGGCCGGCTGTTCATCATGAAATTAACATGGTCAAGTTCCCACAATCATATATATTTGAAATAGTAGAATATTGTGATTTCATCACCGTCTGTACACATATTTATACGGTACACGAACGAGGTAAACGCTAGACTAAATTAATCCAACTGTTCAACTAAATCAACTCTAGTCTCTAGGGGGAATTAAAAATGGATATATATAATGCACATAAACCACTCTAGATCCGTTATGTTTGGGAAATTCTAGTTTTGTCCATGTGCCGATTGCCATCTTTTCAAGCAATTGACTTATGAATATTATCTCTCTTTCTAGTCAGCATTGATTTGGTCAACCTTTGACTTTCCAAACATCTATAAATACATAATTGATGCACAGCCAAGCCAAACACAACTAGGAAACAATTGCAAGCACAGAAAAACCAACAAAAACATGGCCAAATTAATGTTGTTCCTCACTTATGCAGCAATACTATCTGCAGCCATCCATGGTAGCCATGCAGTCCAATACACGGTCACCAATAGGGCTGCAACCACCCCCGGTGGAGCCCGATTCACCCGGCAAATTGGAGCTCAGTACAGCAAGCAAACTCTAGACTCGGCCACCAGTTTCATTTGGAGAACTTTCCAACAGAACACTCCATCGCAAAGGAAAAATGTTCCGAAAGTTAGCTTATTCATCGACAACATGGATGGAGTCGCATATGCGAGCAATAACGAAATTCACGTCAGCGCCCGATACATTCGAGGTAATAATAAAAACAACCTCGATTGTAATATTTCTAATTCGTTTTGCACGTTAGACTAGACAATTAAGGAGTTTTTCAGGAAGAAAAATAACTAAAAATCTTTTTGTCCGGTTTATTAATGTCTAGTATTTCATATCAAACATACTTTTACTTCTCGATCATCATATCTTGGATCAGAATTTATGATATTGTTCTCAATACTAGGTTACTCGGGCAACGTTAAACGAGAAATAACCGGAGTTCTATATCACGAAATGACGCACATATGGCAATGGAATGGAAAAGGCAGAGCCCCAGGAGGTCTTATAGAGGGAATTGCTGATTATGTGAGGCTTAAGGCCGGCTATGCACCAAGCCATTGGGTGAAACC
>NW_019237945.1:0-1963 GCF_002742605.1 Olea europaea var. sylvestris | reverse complement strand
TAATTTTTCGTCGACTGATTAGTTAGTTCTGATGAAGAGAACACATTCTTTGTATTCTCTACATGATATCCACGAAAGCATAGACAAAAAAGAAGCAGAAACCATGCCTTGTGGTCCTTGATCGCGAGCTTTAGATCCTCCTCTACATTGTCGGTGACCACAGTGGATCCCAATTCTTCATCTTCATTCTTCCTCATCGACAGTGGAACGAAAATCACCTTCATTTTTTTCCTTAAGCTATAGACTTCGAAAGGTGTAAGAGAAGCTAAAAAGGTATATATAAGGTAGATATTTGTATGAACGGTGAAGAGTTGGATACCTAACACGATCTGAAGTGTGAAATGGGTGGCATGGGATTGAACGGTGGAGGCCTAAACAATATTAATTGAGTGTTGGGAGTAATAAAAAATGAGATGTTATCAGTCAATAATCATGGCTTGCTGTTTTTGTCCACACATGCAACATGTGAGGAGAAATCATAGATGAATAGTAATTGGGATTCTCTCTTTTCAAGAAAAGTAGTAATAGTGAAAAGAGCACCCTGACTTCACCTTTAAAGTTCCAATAAATTTTCTTCTTTAGCTGCAATAGTACACCCAAAATGGGTGCAAAAATTTCAAGATTTACTCAACTAGATGGCAAAGAGAATAATGAAACACAATGAAAATAAAATTTCCTAATTACAAGAAATTAATGCTGCACGTGATTTAAAATTTAAGATAATTGTTATGATTGAAGTGTGATGTCAAGATGCTTAAATCTTTGGTGTCATTGCCTCTAGATTTGTGATTTTCTCTCTTTTTTCTTTTTTTTTTTTTCCTTTTTTGAAATAAATTTCATATTTATTTATCGTGTCAAATAGTCAAGAAAACAAATTTCTAGATTGTTTTCACTCGTTTTTGGGTCTAATAATGAAGCAAACATATTTCTTCATTGTTTTTCCGAAGACCAATGAAAAAAGTAATAGGCAACGTTAGTCTAATCCGCATAGACTATCATAAAAAGGCAAAAGAATACACCACATTAAAAAACATTGTAATCTTGTGGGACGTGGATTTCAACAGATATTTTTTGTTTACTTAAGCATTAAAAACATGGAGTTTTCAAATAATGAAATTCGAAAATGCTTAATAGATTGTTGAGATGGACGAGTGACTAAAAAATATCACTTGAGTTCTGTCATCTTAAGCTAATTCATAATTTCACTCATCCATATGATGTTTAGTTAAAAATCTTCAAATTAATTATTTTATCTTTTTGCAAAAATAAGGTTATTTAGGGAACATATGACGGGACACAAAGTTATGGGTCATTTTTACGGTTTGTCGTGTGATTATTTAGAAAATAAAGCACTATTCTCTAGAGTCATGTAACATGTGATGTATGGTTACTTATGTAACAAAGTACTATGAGTCATGTGCCATTAATGCTTTAATAGGTACTCTAGAATTAATTCTATGAAATGATGGGTACAAAGTTTAAGGCACCTAATTCTAGACTAGATAAAATAGACAAAACCAATTGAAACAAATCATGTGGGCGTGCTGTGAGTACTTGATAAGTGATTTGAATTTTTGCAAATATTTTCAAGAAGTGTTATGGGTGCTACACATGGGTTCGGGCTACACTTCATACTTAATCTAGTTGTTGTTTTAGCCCTTGTTTGAGCCACATTATATTTCTAAGAATGCATTTTTAAATAGTGTATTGATAAAAATGTATGGTTAAAAAATAAAGAAAATATTTGAATTTGCATGTAATAATATTTTATTGAAGAATGTATGGTTGAAATTATGTCAAATCACTGTTTAAAATGTTTTTTTTTTTAAAAAAAAAATGTAACTCAAACATGGCTTTAGTACTTTCTTAGGTGATTCATATTGTGTAGTTTGTCTTTCACAATATTTATTGCTTTCACAACTTTAAGTGATCAACTCCTATTATTAGGCTACCTCTACATTGC
>NW_019237944.1:1159-1963 GCF_002742605.1 Olea europaea var. sylvestris | reverse complement strand
GCCTGGGACAATTTCGTCATTTTTCGCGACTGTGTCAGAATGGGCTCAAATTTGACAGGTTGATCGGTATCAAAAACCTCGCCAGGGTTAATTTCGTAATTTTTCGCTACTGTGTCGGAATTGGCAAAAATTTGACAGGTTGATCGGAAACAAAAATCGCGTCCGGCGCAATTTCGTCATTTTTCGCGACTGTGTCGGAATGGGCTCAAATTTGACAGGTTGATCGGGAACAAAAATTGCACCGGGGGCCATTTCGTCATTTTTCTCGACTGTGTCGGAAAGGGCTCAAATTTGAATGGTTGATCGGAAACAAAAATCGCGCCGGGGGCAATTTCGCCATTTTTCGCGACTGTGTCGGAATTGGCTAAAATTTGCCAGGTTATTCGGAAACAAAAAACCGCGCCGGAGGCAATTTCGTCATTTTTCGCGACTGTGTCGGAATGGGCTAAAATTTGACATGTTGATCAGAAATAAAAATCGCGCCGTGGGCAATTTCGTCATTTTTCGCGACTGTGTCGGAATGGGCTAAAATTTGACATGTTGATCAGAAATAAAAATCGCGCCGTGGGCAGTTTCGTCATTTTTCTCAATTGTGTCGGAGTGGGCTAAAATTTGACAGGTTGATCGGAAACAATAATCGCGCCAAGTGCAATTTCGTCATTTTTCTCGACTGTGTCGGAATGGGCTGAAATTTGGAAGGTTGATCGGAAACAAAAATCGTGCCGGGGGTAATTTCGTCATTTTTCGCGACTGTGCCGGAATGAGCTCAAATTTGACAGGTTGATCGGGAACAAAAATCGCGTC
>NW_019237944.1:641-968 GCF_002742605.1 Olea europaea var. sylvestris | reverse complement strand
TCGTGGGTAATTTCGTCATTTTTCGCGACCGTGTCGGAATGGGCTCAAATTTGACAGGTTGATCGGGAACAAAAACCGTACCGTGGGCAATTTCGTAATTTTTCGCGACTGTTTAGGAATGGGCTAAAATTTGACAATTTGATCGGAAACAAAAATCGCGCCTGGGGCAATTTCGTCATTTTTCGTGACGGTGTCGGAATGGGCTAAAATTTGACTGGTTGATCGGAAACAAAAATCGCGCCGGGGGCAATTCCGTCATTTTTCACGACTGTGTCGGAATGGGCTAAAATTTGACAGGTTGATCGGAAACAAAAATCGCGCAGGGGG
>NW_019237944.1:0-232 GCF_002742605.1 Olea europaea var. sylvestris | reverse complement strand
GAAAAAAAATCGCGCCGGGGGCAATTTCGTCATTTTTCTCGACTGTGTCGGAATGGGCTAAAATTTGACTGGTATATCGGAAACAAAAATTGCGCCAGGGGCAATTTCGTCATTTTTCATGACTGTGTCGGAATGGGCTAAAATTTGAAAGGTTGATCGGAAACAAAATATCGCGTCGGGGGCAATTTCGTCAATTTTCGGGACTGTGTCGAAATGGGCTAAAATTTGACAG
>NW_019237943.1:744-1963 GCF_002742605.1 Olea europaea var. sylvestris | reverse complement strand
TCCGATCAAACAGCCAAATTTTAGCCGATTCCAACACCGTAGCGAAAAATGACGAAATTGCCCCTGGCGCGATTTTTGTTTCCAATCAATCAGTCAAATTTTAGCCGATTCCGACTACGTCGCGAAAAATGACGAAATTGCCCCTGGCGCGATTTGTGTTTCCGATAAATCAGTCAAATTTTCGCCAATTCCGACACCGTCGTGAAAAATGACGAAATTGCCCCGGGCGCGATTTTTATTTCCGATTAATCTGTCAAATTTTGGCCGATTCCGACACCGTCGCGAAAAATGACGAAATTGCCCCCGGCGCGAATTTTGTTTCCCATCAATCAGTCAAATTTTAGCCGATTCCGACACCGTCGCGAAAAATGACGAAATTGCCCCCGGCGCGAATTTTGTTTCCCATCAATCAGTCAAATTTTAGCCGATTCCGACACCGTTGAGAAAAATGACGAATTTGCCCCCGGCGCGATTTTTGTTGCCGATGAATCTCTCAAATTTTAACCGATTCCGTCGCCGTCGCGAAAAATGACGAAATTGCCCCCGGCGCGATTTTTGTTTCCGATCAATCAATCAAATTTGAGCCCATTCCGACACCGTCGCGAAAAATGACGAAATTGCCCCCGGCGCGATTTTTGTTTCCGATTCATATGTCAAATTTTAGCCGATTCCGACACCGTCGAGTAAAATGACGAGATTGCCCCCAGCGCGATTTTTGTTTCCGATCAATCAGTCATATTTTTACCGATTCCGACACCGTGGCGAAAAATGACGAAATTGTCCCCGGCGCGATTTTTATTTCCGATTAATCTGTCAAATTTTAGCCGATTCCGACACCGTCGCGAAAAATGACGAAATTGCCCCCGGCGCGATTTTTTTTTCATAAATCTGTCAAAAATTTTAGCCGATTCCGACACCGTCGCGAAAAATGACGAAATTGCCCCCGGCGCGATTTTAGTTTCCGATAAATCTGTCAAATTTTAGCCGATTCCGACACCGTCGAGAAAAATGACGAAATTGCCCCCGTCGCGATTTTCGATTTCGATAAATCTGTCAAATTTTAGCCGATTCCGACACCGTCGCGAAAAATGACGAAATTGCCGACGGCGCGATTTTTGTTTCCGATAAATCTGTCAAATTTTAGCCGATTCCGACACCATCGAGAAAAATGACGAAATTGCCCCCGGCGCGATTTTTGTTTCCGATCAATCAGTCAAAT
>NW_019237943.1:0-297 GCF_002742605.1 Olea europaea var. sylvestris | reverse complement strand
CGTCGCGAAAAATGACTAAATTGCCCCCGGCGCGATTTTTTTTCCCGATGAATCTGTCAAATTTTAGCCGATTCCGACACCGTCGAGAAAAAAGAAGAGATTGCCCCCAGCGCGATTTTTGTTTCCGATCAATCAGCCAAATTTTAACCGATTCCGACACCGTCGCGAAAAATGACGAAATTGTCCCCGGCGCGATTTTTATTTCCGATTAATATGTCAAATTTTAGCCGATTCCGACACCGTCGCGAAAAATGACGAAATTGCCCCCGGCGCGATTTTTTTCCGATAAATCTGTCA
>NW_019237942.1:0-1964 GCF_002742605.1 Olea europaea var. sylvestris | reverse complement strand
AGAAAGATAAACTATCACAAAGAACAGTTAAAATAACGTAACTTTTATACTATTAAGATGTGAAAGCACAAGTTGTCCTATTCGCATGTGTTGATTATGTTAATAAACATACTTCTGAACTTTTATAGATGTGTGCATATTACAACATATAAAAGCTTAACTAATTATTTCGTAGGGCACGAATGGGTCGTGATTGTTCATACTCGTGTTTATAAACGTAACATCACAAGTTCTGTATTCATACTAGTAACAACACTTGTGTTCCGAAATTTTCACCTATATTTTAAATTTTTTTTTCAACAAAGTAATATTTAATAATGGACTCCCTAATGAATGTAATATAGAAAGTTTGATCATGTCATAAAATAACTTAAATGAGTTTCACTTATTGATTCTCTGAGTATGGATAAGACATGATTGCTTGTGCTCGTGTTTACACACGTAACTGAACAAAGGTTGTTTTCATATCAAGTGTCATTCTGTTGATTTTTTTACATTTTTTATTTTAAATGCAACGACATCCAACAACGGACCACCTAACATGTGTAAAACATGAAGGTTGACCATGTGAAAAAAAAAGATAAAAATAACATAAATTTTATGTTATCGAATTGTTGAAAGCACAAGTCATCATATTAATTCATTTCGATTAAGTTGATGAGCAAATCTCTCAATTTTCGTAAATTTCATGTCCATATTACATCGTAAATAAGTTGCACTTATTATTTCTCAAGGCACTTATGTACCGTTATTGAGACGAAAATGTCCATGAAAACAGAACAAATATTTTACTAAAATAGAATTTTTAACACCAGCATATTTCACTATCGAAGGATTGCAGTTTCTAAACAAACAATATGATAACGACACATGTGACATTATTAGAAACATAAGCATCCATGATAATGGCACAAGTGTGACGGAACTTATAAGAGGGGCATGAGAATGACTCAAGTGTCTTTATGTTTGTTACAAGTTTTCATGAGAACAAAACAAATGTCGTTACTAAGATGAAAATTTTTATGAAAATGGTACAAGTTTTGTTATATTTGTAAATATAAGTGTCCAGGAAAACAAACTTATGTCACTACTCATATGAAAATGTTTGTGAAAATTAGAAGATAGTATCATTATTTACATATAAGCAGTCATAACTCATTCACATCTAGTGGCGAATCCAGGATGGACAGTCAGCTGGGGTGAACGTTGACCGTTGACTATTTACAATCAACAATCGTAATAGCAATGTCATTTATTAATATTTAATTAAATAATATTAGAAAATTCAATATATATACACTAAAACGTAAAAATTCTATACATATGAAAATATAATTCAATACAACTCAAATAATAAAAATATCACATCTAATATATATGTGTGTGTATGTGTGATACAACCTTACTCCATAACGGTAAATTTAGATTACTAGATTCTAGGGGGTCTCATATTTTGAAAACCTTACAATATTGCATAATTCTCAACTTTTAAAAAAAAAAAAAAATTTCTCTATGTAAACCACCAAATTGTCATTCAACCAATCATATCTCATTTTATTACGCAAGTCACTCTTGATTAGATTCATAGTAGAAAATACCCTTTCGACACTTGCAGTTGCCACAAATAATATCAAAATCAAGGCGATCAGCCTACAAACTAATGAAAAATAACAAGAACTTCTTGTTTCAACCAACTTCTAAACTATACGAGATATACAATTGAGATTAAAGAAAGTTTCAACCATTCTCTCAAACATAAGAAACTTGTCAAGTTAAAGTCTAAATAATAAAAGCTCTTCACTGTTAAAGTCCAAATGATAGAACTGAGCAAAACGTACCAATTTATCCTTTTCAAAAGCTGCAAATGAATCTATTGAACTCAAACACAACATGCAAGTAAAGAGCTCAGTAGTTGTCTCTGGAAAGCGATCGTCAACTCTTGTAAGATTGAGTCTATCACGTGA
>NW_019237941.1:130654-131987 GCF_002742605.1 Olea europaea var. sylvestris | reverse complement strand
TATTTGACTTCTTCTCTCACAGGTGGACCCCACTTTTCTCCTAACGATCAAAAAATTAATTCTCAAAATCACTCCCAAACAGGTTCTAACTTTGACCAAACATGTGTAAAACTGATGTATGGTGACAATAATTTTGATAACTGAGTTTGGGACTAGTGTACAATACATAGTATAAGTTTCACATTGTACCATCTTCAATGCACACACGAAGAGCTTATCAATGTGTCTTGATCGCGTTCTTGAGATTTGGGATAACGGTTATCGAGGTGATGACTTGAACAATTAAGTCTTTAAGGGTTTATCAATACCTGTTGTCCTATGGTCATCTAACTTCGAATCATTTGCCCCAAACTCGTTATTGGGGTTATTATGAAAACTAGGTGAAGTTTAGGTTGCACTTGAGAAAAAAAGAACATAAAACATAAAATTTATGTGCTCGCAGAAAGGGAGAGAGAAAAAGAAAAAAATTCAAGTAAAAAATCTAAAAGTTTTTTCTTAAACAAACTTAAGGAATATATAGCATGTCATTTCTCACAAAATTAAAATTTTTAATCTTGCTCACAAGTTTGAAGTGACACATTACACACATTGGGTCATTTATACAATTTACTCCATGAATATTAGAACGAGTTTGTAGGATAAGTTCACTATTTGTTGATTTTGCTTGCACAAGTGATCAGTTGCATTTATCAAGTTATAATATGATTTTGCGATGATCAACTCGGTGTTACATTTGAAAAATCATGAAAAAGGGGTCAAATTTTAAAAAACTCAAAAAGTGATGCTATCTACATGGGGTTTGGTCAAACATGTTGACTTTTCACTCATGAACATTTCATATCATTAGATTGCATGTTTGTTAGGTTTTGCAATTTTTATTTATTTATTTTTTATTTTTTTGCACGCTTTTAGCTTATTTGTCTTCGTTTGCATGCATCTCATACATGACATGTATTCTCTAGTTAGTTTTTTGTTGGGATGATGGCTATGAGTCTGATAGGGAGTCACATTAGTTGACAGACCCCTTTATCAATTATGACAAAAAGGGAAAGTAATATTCCATTTGTGGATGTATTTTCATATGTTTAGGTATTTTGTGTTTTGATATTTTGTGATATTAATGTTATTGTTGATGTTTTGCGACAAGTGTAGTTTCTACACTTATTCTAGGTTTTAAAATATGATATTTTGTTATTGTTTGGATAAAATACTATCTAACTTGTAGTGATAGCAATGGGGTGAGTTTGCCCCGCCTCGCCTTAGATGGGGTGGGGCGGGGCAGAGTCATGCCCTGTTTACTGTCTTCCCCCCCCCCCCCCCCCCCCCCCCCACC
>NW_019237941.1:107220-129632 GCF_002742605.1 Olea europaea var. sylvestris | reverse complement strand
AAATTAAGCATATGGAAAATAATAATTTACGTTCATTTTCTTTATTCTGTTATCAGTTGGTTATTGCATATAGTAGCAGTGTGCTGGTATATTTTTGTAATATTTTTGTTTATTAATTACTTATGAACAAAAATTTTTGTTTATCGAACGTCATTTGCATAGGGTTCTAATATTTGAAATTTTGCAGGATGGAATATCATTTGGACGATGCTGTCAGACAGATCCCCCGTAAAGTTATTTCGATTGTAGCTTTACCAGCTTCGCTTTGATATTAGATTTGCTGGATGACGAGCACGCGGACATATTACGTCGATCATGCTTATGGCCAGTAGTCTGGGTAGCTGCTCGATACCCTGCTATGTCGGTTGCTGAAGCCAGTTGACGGAGACGCCCTCCATTTTGATCTTGGGGGCAAGGTAGCGACGTTCTCCATATTTGAGTTTGCCCTCGTCATTAGACTGCGATGTACGGACTAAGAAGAGGCGAGGGCCTGTGTTCCGAGGAACAGGAGGCCGTTGAATGAATATTTTCGTGGACAGACGACGGTTACTCTAGCGCAGTTGGGAGATGCATTAAGGAGATGTGATCAGATGTCTGATAGGCTGAAGCAGGGCTTGGTGCTTATTATCGAGAGCGTACTCCGATGTCATCACAAGAAGACATCGATTGACATTTTCCATTTGGAGGTTGTTGATGATATTGATGCCTTCAACAACTACCCATGGGGCCGGAGATGTTTTCTAGATACATTACGCGTGTTTAGGAGGGGATTTTCGATGCCAAAGGGGGATAAGCTCGAGCGCAAGTACGATGCATATGGACTGCCGTTGGCGCTGCAATGACCTACACTTTTTTTTATTGAATTCTATACATAATAATTGTAATTGCTGCAGATATGGGTGTACGAGACTGTCCCCATCTTGTCCAGTCGGTATGCGAGGAGAGGAGAGACACGCTGTCCTCAGATGCATCACTGGCGAGCACAAGACAAGTCGCTTGCCAGACAGTTATCGACTTTCCTCGACAATCCTGAGGTCCGTATTAAACAATTGCTATTTATGTTGTATGTCCTTTTACAATCTCAATACGTAGTCATTAACTGTGACATGTCAAAATGTCAGCTTGAAGTTCTCACTGAATTGGCACCGTCGATCGAGGAGGAGAGTCAGTTTTATATTCGCGAATTGCCTGTTCGGACTGCACATTATGATCAGATGCCTGAGTCCAGGGTGGATCGAGATAGGGTATGTTACTGTATAGAATTTGTTGAATATCGCTTTGATCTTGTAATTAAGTGCTTCACTTGTAATATTTATTTTTTCAGGAGGATCGTTCAGTACTACCTCCGTCGAGGATGTCACCTCCACCGAGGAGATCACATTCGACTACGCCAGAGGTTCAGATGCCTGAGTCCAATGTTGATCGAGATAGAGTATGTTACTTAAAAATAATTTTTCGATTGTCGTTTTAATTTATTTGTAAGGTTATTCATTTGTAATAGTTATTTTTTCGCGAGGGCCGTCCAGTATCACCTACTGCACCTAGTCAACGTGCTTCGACGATTGATTTGTTCAAACTCCTGATGGAGATGAGAGGAGACATGGCAGAGTTACGGGATAATGTCGTGACACTACGAGCTGAGTTCGGGGACGTGGAATAGTTATGATATGATGTCGCGATGTTACGAGTTGGGTTAGGAGACTTTCATGCTAAGGTTTAGTAATACGGGGTGATATAGCAGGTCTGCATAGGACTGGCGATTATCGAGATGGAGGAGCTAGCGGAGGGACAGGTCACTATCGGGACGAAGAGGGTGACAGAGGGACTGGTGGCTATCTAGATGGAGGGACTGGCGACTATCGGGACGGAGGGGTCGGTGGTTATCAAGGGAGAGGGGGTTAGATGGGGTATGTTGACTCATCGTGGCCATCAGTTGCTACATTTGATTTATTTTTAAATGATACGATGGGGATAGAGGAGCGAGAGGGGATACCTATGGTGGAGGGTGTATCCGAGGAGGAGGGGGTGCCCGTACAGGGGATACCTGAGGACATGGAGGGGGTACCCGAGGTGGAGGTGGTAGCCTAGATGACGTCACCCGAGGTAGAGGGGATACCCGAGGAGGTGGGAGTGCCCGTGTAGGGGATACCTGAGGACGTCGAGGGGGTACCGGAGGAGAAGAGGGTATCGGAGGTGGAGGTGGTACCCGAGATGGCGTCACCCGAGGCAGAGGGGATACCCGAGGAGGTAGGGGTACCCGTGCAGGGGATACTTGAGGACGTCGAGGGAGTACTGGAGGAGGAGAGGGTACCGGAGGTGGAGGTGCTACCCGTGGAGGAGATACCCGAGGATGTCGAGGGGGCACTGGAGGAGGAGAGGGTACCGGAGGTGGAGGTGGTACCCGAGAAGACGCCAGACCTCGTCGGATGTAATCTTTGTGTCTGCGAAGGTGATCCCGATAGCGGGCGAGGGGGTCGTCCCGATGGCTGGGGAGATGGAGGTTCCCGAGACGCATGAGGAGAGGACGATCGCTGTTGACGTGCTGGAGCGGGTGGTCGGCAAGAGGCCAAGGGTGCCATCACAGCACGTCGTTTCTCCCTTTACCGCGGAGGCAAAGAGGAGAAGGTTCGTTGACGTGACGCACCCAAATTTATTCAGGGAGGTGGACCACGCCAAGTGGAAAGCCTTTGAGAAGGAGTGGAGAGCACTAAAGCCTGGGCAAGTTTTGTATTTTATAGAATTAGTATAGTAAGCAGACGCTGACACACGTATACTTCTTGTAATTAAAAATTCTATTCTTATTTTTTCAGGGCCAGTCCTACAATTGCTCAGAAGACGATCTCAAATGCTTACAAGTGGTTACACGACATCACCACTTCAGGGGCTTGGCTCGCCGACAATGTAAGCGAAATGAGAATATTGTTATTTATTATGTATGTTCAAAATCAAATTTTTGAATCAAATTCATAGATTAACTCATTTCTTTATTGGTGTTTCTTGATGTAGCACATCGACTTGGCTATGGATTTGCTACGAAATCGAGTTGAAAGACATTCAAAATCGTTCAACATTCCTGGCAGACTCATATTGAATACCGAGTTCATCCGTGCCGTTGACATTGAGTGTCAGTCGTTCCAAGTTATGGGTAACGAGTACACGGTGCCGACATATATGATGGAGTAGGTCGTAGGGATGTGGCCAAGTGTCGGAGGAAAGCCATGGGAGGGCTCTACGCATATGTACATGCCAGTATGTGTGAATCATCACTACATTGCAGTGAAAATCATATTCGCCGACTCGAGATGTATGTGTACGACCCCGATCATTCATGCCTGACACAAGGTCAACTCAAGAAAAATCTAGAGTCGGTGTTTGTGATCGTTCCCATGAAGACTAGACGAGCGAACATTACTGTATAGGACAGATTGGCCACCGTGCGGAACACGACGATGGCGAGGTAGCAAATATCGTAAGTGTTTGTAATTTTATTTTTGTCATTTACATCTTAGGTTCTAACTAATTTTCGATGTGCTAATACAATATTGTTTAATTGTAGGGGTAATAGCGGCATGTTCGTCATCGAATACATTGAATTTTTGAGTGTGGCACATAAGGTTGATGTAATCAACCAGGCATGGATACAAAATTGGAGAAAAAAATTAGCATGTGATTTATTTGAATTTAATGGGGATCCGTAAATAATTGTACATATTTTTACATTTATTTAAATATTGTACATTTCATTCATTAATTTGTAATTACGAAAAAATTGTAAAATGTTAATTATTTATGTAATATTTAAATATTTATTTTACAACTTATGTATTTATTTATAATATTTGTGTGTATTGTGGATAACGCAGTGTCCAGAAAAAACTTCGATTTCAAATAATTAACATAAATAAGATGCATAAATAATGTGTGTAACCAATGAAAGTAATGAATGAAATGTTTAAAAAAAACTAAATCTAATAATTAATATAAATAATATGCATAAATAATTAACGTCAATATTATAAATAATTACATTGCCAATATTTATTAAAATTACACATCCGTTACATTGTCATGCAGAGAAATCCGATTTGTACAATATCTTCTAGTATGTTCTATTGCACTGCACCTATTGCACTTACGAGGCTGGGGAAACTCTCCAGTATATGGTATTCTATACGTATGTGTATGTCCAGGAGTACGTGGTCCGACTGCTGGTGGCAACAAGTTATTCAGTGGGAGAATGTGGTCGGGAACTTCCCACTCGACTTCGTTTGGTACAGGAAATATTGTTTCCGTATATGCTGCTCTCCAATAATCAGTCATGTAATACACACTGCATAAGGTGTGTGGTGGAAATCCTCTATGCGTATCCACTGACACTGCATGTGTACACGAAAAACCCTCCAACTGAAATCGTCTACACGTGCACGTGTTATCATTCAAGTCCACGATGTATCCGAAATTACGTGCACATCTCACGGAGAAGCAAAACTGATCCAATGGTTCTATATATACATTTCTCCCCATATCTAGAGTCTTGAAAAGCTTATCTTCTTGAGCTGGGGTTATTACACTTGCACAACTCTGTGATTCCTCACGTCTATCATGAAACCACTGTTGTAGCTTATCATGAATGTTCTCAATCATTGTGAGAATTGGTAATTCTCGATCTTTCTTGAATAAAGCGTTAAGCGACTCTGCATTGTTCGACGTCATCATGTTGTATCGACATCCTGAAAAATGTGATCGTGCACAATGTTCAATCCCCATCTCTGTTATGAATGCAAAGTTTTCGACATCCCCAATTACTTCTCTCAACTTCATGAAAAACCAACTCATCGCTACATCATTTTCTCCGTCGACTATGCCGAACGCAAGAGGGTAAATTTGGATGTTCGCATCTTGGCATGTTGCAATAATCAACTTGCCCCCGTATCTCGCCTTAAAGGTTACACCATCGACTAAGATTAGGGATCGCATTGCATTTCGAAATCCTCGAACACATTGTCTAATGGTCATAAAGAAATATTTGAAGCAATTATCGTCATCATTTTCAATAAAAATGCTGACCCAGTATTAATTCTTCCCATGTTATAGCAATACCTGGCCAATGTAAATAAAAATAATCATAATTTAGATAATCTATTAAGATCAACTTGCCCCCGTATCTCGCCTTAAGGGTTGTACCGTCGACTAAGATTAAGGGTCGCATTGTATTTCGAAATCCTCGAACACATTGTCCAAGGGCCATAAAGAAATATCTGAAGCGATTTTCGTCATCCTTCTCAATAAAAAATGCATAAACAATTCAATTAAATCATTAATTACATATAAATAAACAATTGAAATAAAATAATTAAAAATTAAAATAACAAAGAAATAAACACTTAAACAATGAAATACCTGGCTAATTTAGCATAACTCTCTTCGGTTGAACCCATCAAATCTTTCAATGCACATTCTTTAGCCTTCCAAACCTTCTGATAGCTCATGATCACCTTGTACTCTCGTCGAACGTCATTAATGATGTCCGAATGTCTGTAGATCGTTCGTGGGTCCTGAAACTTGTGCATTATTTGTATACCAATGAACCGTGATCGGGCCTGCCTATGATTATTTCGACGAATACCCACTTCCCAAGTATGTTCCCGTGCATACTTACGAACTACAAAGAACTCATTCGTGTCCATCTTAGTCGCTCGCAAACGTTTTCATTGTTTTGTTCTCGGGAAAATTCATAGTACTTCAACATACGGCATCATTATGATGGGATTTTATTTGGAAAGATGAGAAATTTTGCGTATGAGCATAGGAAAATAAGTTATCTAGCTTATGTCAACCCTAATTTCTTCAATAAATTTATTCTAGGCAATGCTATGAAGATGTTGGGATATTCCGATAAAATCAGATATCTTTTTAGAGATGGAGAAGAAGAGATTGAGTGAAACATCATTCTGATTGGTTAAAAATTCCGATTTCATGAATGTAGTGCAATTGCTTGGTGACAATAAAATGGCTGAATTGTATTACTTGCTTATAGTTGAGGTTTTGGAGTTGCCATTGGATGAAATATAATATAAGAATGTTTATGTAGTTGACAGTGAGATTGACAAGAAGTTGGTCAAGGTTCAAAAGTTTGGATTATATGATGAATCAGTGGATGAGCAACAACCATGCTATACTATTAAAATTTATGATGAATCATTAGAAGATGATGACTTGTACATAGTTGATAAAGTAGATGACATGGATGAAGATGAAGAGCAGGCAATCTTCGGAGGAGATGATGTACAATATGATGGGAAAATTGAGATGGATGTTGAAGCACAAAATGATGTTTAAGAGGCTGTAGTACATGGAATAGAAATTGATCATGGTAAAGTTGATGTAGGTATTGAAGATTAAGAACTTAAGATAACAGAGGTTGATTTAGCTGGGTTTGAACCTGTGATTGGAGTGGATTTTGAAGCAGACATACATGAGGTTCAATCTAAGATTCATGAATCATAAATGCAGGCTGCTGAACCAAAAGTACAGTTTGGTGAAACTGATGTGTAGTATGATGAAAATAAGATGCAGCAAGGTGAAACTAATATAGAGCATGGTGAACCACATATTGAGGTATAGATTGGTGAATTTGGGGTGCAACATGGTGTACCAGAGGTTGGTGTGATCTAGGGCAACAAGGTGAACCAAAAGCGCATGACGGTGAATCTAAGTTGCAGCAATGTAAATCAGAATAGTTTGAGGCTAACTTCACTACAAATATAGATGCTAATGAGTGTGAAATTGAGCCACATAATGGGGTTGAAACTGATCATCCTGTTGAGAAAGAAGACCATGTAGATGATGTGCAAGTAGATTCTATATATCCTATGCAAGATGGTGAATATGAAAAAGCTATTTTGGAAGAATTCAATGACTCAAGTATGAGCAGGAAGAAAATATTACCATGGATGATAATGATTAAAACACAGATTTAAGGTTGAGTAAAGGTTTTAATATTGACATTGATAGTGTAATAGGTGAACAAGAAGGTCAAGCAATTCTTCAAGAAGAAGTTGGAACATTCCATGAAGACTCAAATGAGCTTAGAAGCTTAATCAGTGACAGAGAAGCTGAGGGATCATCTGCCGAAAGGATGAATGAGTGCTGGTCTAACCCTGCAACTAATATGGATGATCCAAAGTTCAAGATGGGTAATGCATTTGTAATACATACATTGTTTTGTTGTTTGAAAATATATATGACAATATGCTATGTTCATTTCTTACAGGGACAAAATTTGACAATGGTTTGGTACTAAATTAAAAATTCCATACAACCAAATTATGGGAAAAATAAGAGGACACAATTGAGAGATGGATGTCAAGATAACTGCCATTGGGTTCTACATGCATACCAACAACCTGCCAAGAGTCTTAAAATTAACACATTCAGATATGAGCACACATGTATCATGGTGTGGCAAAATAAAAAGGTTAATGCAAGTCATCTGGCCAAAAAAAATACATGCATAAGAAAGTTTAGATGTGATCTCAAAATGTCAATGAGCAATTTTGTGGAAATTGTGAAAGAAGACTGCATGTATGAGCCACGTCTTCCACACATTTGGTCTTGCTGCTTGGAGGGTATTGACTTCAGCATCCATTTCTCTCCTAGCACATAATAGATTAGTAATTAGCTTCCTCGATTTTTCACACATTGGAGGTTCATGCCACACAAAAAAGGTACATTCACCCATACCTTAGCTTCGAGGACAAGTGATAAATCTTCTTCTTGGTTTCATGTTCATCCACACGTGCATCGAGGGACCACACTTGCATACATTCATCTCCATGTACATGCTACTTTTTCTGACTAGCTGTAGGAAAGAAAAAAAAAATACTAGTAGTGGTGAAAATAAAAGGAAATGAATAGTGAAGTGCAATAACAGAAAGGGAAATGTGCAATGTCCAGATTACCTTCGGGAAATGTGCAATGTCCAGATTACCTTCACTTATTTGGGAAAATTATTAAATTTTTCATTTCTGAGGTCAACTAATGATTGGGATGATTAAACAAATGAAAACCATCATTTTGAACTGGACTTGCAATTTATTTAAAGGTTGGTACCTCCGATTGCATAAATGAAAGGTTTGGGTCAAGTCTATTGACCAAAGAAAGTTTTGGTATCTTGGTTGCAATTTCTCCGTTGTTAAATCAATCTTTCCGTATTTTAATTACTTAACCAATCAAACAACTTCTAAGATGGTAAACATATATTTTATATAGGCTACTGTTTGGAAGGTAAATATTGCATCTCGTTTAAGGCATTGAAATTAGGCCAAGGCAAAAATATCGAAAAATCTATCAAACCAATCAACCTAACTAGCTTGCGTCTATTTGACACAAGTAATTTATTTGATTTGATTTTTTTTAAAACAAAATCATGATGGATCGGTTCAGTCATGGTTTGAAGTCTCAAACCGTTGGTTAACCAAACAAATCCAATTTATTTATTATTAACTTTAAAAAAAATCAAGAGATAAGCTCTAATCCCATAACTGCATCTCGATTCCCTCCAATTCATAATGTTGCCAATAAATAATAATACAGAAAGCTTTCTTTCATAAGCTCATTATTTCATACTTAAACATTTTTTCCTACTCCAAGCAGCCAGGCTACATAATGAATTAAAAAGTAACAAAATTCTTAATTTTTTTATTGATTTGTCTCTGTTAATCTGACTTTATTTATTAATCAATGGTTCTTGTAACATAAAGTTATTTAGTCATTTTAGTTATTGTAATCTAAATGGGCCTAAAATCTGGACAATTTTTAAAAAAAAAAAATCAATTTGGACTAAAAGTTTAAACTGATTAATCAAATCGAAGGTTTGATTCGGGTCTATTTAAGAGTTAGAGTGAGTTGGTTTGAGTTGAAATTCATCCAAATTGACTAATTTAGTTTTGGTTCCGAGTTGGAGTCAAAATCAACCTAAACCAAACCACGTTCGGGCCTACTAAATTGTCATCATTCGCATTAAATCGTTTAAGTAGATGTTTCAAGAAAACAATTCCTTCAGATATCTAATTAATTTTAATCCTAATATAACAAGTGCCACAAACATATCTTTCTGGTCAAAAAATTTCATCAACATTTGCCTTACTGGTCATGATTATATCATGTTCTTGTCCGTAATTAGAATATCGTTAACGTATGAACATACTGCTACATTGGCATTTAATGTGCTTTTGATATAAGCACATTTGTTACAATCATTAATCTCAAAATTATTTGACAACATAGTTTTGTCATATATCTTGTGACATTGCTTTAATGCTTACTTCAGTTCGCACAAGGATTATGAGAGTACACATTTTTCTCCTCTTCAGAAGTAATGAACCCTCAGATTGTTCTATATAGATTTCATTAACTAACTCACACTAAGACGTTGTTCTTACATCTGAAAAATAGATATCGAGATTATACAATGCCACAATTAAAACTAATAGTATAATAGTTGTGATAATTGTCAGTGATGATAATGTATTGAAAAGTCCATGCCTTATTTTTGTTTTTAACCCTTTGTTACCAATCTTGTACTTTTCAATTGATTCATCATACTTTAATTTTCTCTTCAAAATCCACTTACAACCTAATGGTTTGTTATCGGGTGGATATACCAACTTCCACGTATAATTTTGTAGAATAGGATGCAGTTTACTATTGATAGTCTATTTTCAGAATCAACCTCTATACTTAACATTGTTTCATCAAATGTCTTCGCATAGTCTTTTACGGATAAGTAAGAAATATAGACCAAATTTTTTAGGTATTATAGCATTCTCAATTCTTCATTATTTTGATGATTACCTATGGATCATAACTTTGTTTTCTGTCATAGGGACCAAAATGAAACAATATAAAAGTTGAGGGATTGGCTTGAACATTTTGAAAAGTGAAAGACCTAAATTGCTGAGATAAAAAATTGAAGGGCGGAAATTAATAAAGATAAGTTCGTAGACTTGATTTCAATTTAGGAAAAAGTTAGGGATAGTTGCAGCAGAAGCCCCAAACATTTAAAATATTATCAGACTTTTTTCAAATTTTTAATTTGATGCAACCGTCACCCCAAACCTTTCAAAACATTGAGGCGGAGGCCCTTTTGGAAAGGTTTCCATCCATAATTCCGTCAGTTGATCATAAATTTAACTTTGACCACATTTTTAATATTTTAAAAAAGAGTATAAGAGTAACTTTTTATTTATCACATTAAATAATTACATTTATTAAATTAAAAAATAAAAAACAAGAAAAAACAAATATCCAAGCAATTACATTCGTGCTTACGCTGGTGCCTCTAAAACTTCACCGTCGGGAGAATGGGGAAATGAATATCCAGCACTGGCTGCTATCCATTATAGTCGCGGTCATATACCTAGGGTTCTGCTTATTCTATCCCAACCGAACCAAAGGAGTTTCAAGTTTGGAGCTTTCGAAAATAATATGGAATGCTCATTGTCCCAGAGATCGAAAACCTTAACCGACCCATCAGCAGAAATCGAAGATAAAACCCCGCCGCCTCCACAAGCAATATGCGGGTTCAAAGGATAGCACTGAGTCAGGTCGAATTTCTCCATACTCCAGTGGAATCATCAAGCTGAAAATAAGCTTTGTCTCGAAGGAGAGTGTTCTTGAGTCGGGTCAGATCTCTCCAGACTCTAATGGAATCATAAAGCTGAATGATTTTCGACCCGATTGTTGTACTGTTGGAGAAGACTGGCTATGGCGAGGCGGTAATTCTTGTCCTTACGAAAGCTCCAATTCAGTTTGACGATTCCACTGGCTATGGCGGTGATGGGTTGAGGGAAGTTGAAAATCTACAATTTTTTATTATTTTTTTATTTTTAACTTATTATTTTAATGTAGTTAATGGAAAGTTACTATTCTTTCAGAAATATTAAAAATATGGTAAAAGTTAAATTTTTTAGTCAGACATTTGGATGGAAACCGTCCAAAAGGGCCATCGTCGCAACGTTTCGAAAAGTTAGGGGTGACGATTGTAATAAATTTATGGTTTGGAGAAATCTGCTAATGTTTTAAAGGTTTGAGACTTTTGCTGCAATTATCCCAAAAAGTTATATGAAGTAAGGGGCAACGATGAACTGTTGGGCCTCAATTTGAGCTTCAAAAGGGGGATTAAATGTTGAAAAACTGATTTTCACAGTTGACCACTCAGGCAAACCTCTATGCGAAAGCCAGTCTTTATTTCATTTTTTTATGAAAATCTTTTTGGACTCCTTTCCAATGCACTACCTCTATAAAAGGGTCTCGTATGGATCAAATTAAAAGGAGGAAAAGGATGGGTTCTAAAATTAAAAAATAAAAATAAAAAATTAGAGAGAAAAATTAATTACAAAATAATGAAAACTAGGGTTTCATGATTTTCACAAGAAGAATGTGGATTCTTCTTGCAAGATATTTTTTTTTTCTCATCGTTCTTTTAAACTCAGGTATTCCAAATCTTTTTAGTATTTTTCTTCTCTCATGATGTATAACTAAATGATTAGAAGCTAAGTTATGGCATGAACTTTGAAATACGTACCTTGAAATCTCTCCTGTAACATAGTGTCCCTATATTCATAGTGGATGATATTTAGGTCGTCCAACAATATGCATGCTTCTATAAAAAAGGCAACTTAGACTTTGTTGCATAAAATTTCTCGATAAAGTATGAATAACAGATATTTTTCATTTCTCACCAACCAAAGAGAATTTCCATCAACTTTCTCCATTTTAAATAATGTTTACCCACTGGTTCGACCATTGACGTATTGGTTCAACCATTGACTTGTTGACCTAGTGTCTCAATTGGGTCACTGCTTGATTCAAGTTTGATAACTATGATTTGTAAGTAGAGTTAGAGCTCTATTGGTGGTAGGAAAACCTTTATTTCTAAACAAATTTGAGGGGTGGGTTCTGAGATGTAGCCACTTTGTGAAATGGACCCTCCCAGTTGTATTGGGCCACATGAGCCCTATGATGGTGGCCACTATAGGTGGGGGCTGGTAGCAAAACGCTTGTAAAATTAGTCATTTGTTATTTCAAAATAGAGTTAATTGTTCTAATCGTCATTGAACTTAGACCCATGTCTTCGATTGCTCATTAAATTTTAAAATGTCGAGTTTTGGTTACTGAACTTAGCTTCATCTTTTCGATTGTTCATTAAAGTTTAAAATATCGAGTTTTGACTATTGAATTCTGAAAAATGTTGCACGTTACTCACTAGCATAATTTTCGTCTCAAACTTCTAATAGAATTGGTGGATGTGACAGGCGAAATGCATACGTGGCGCCCTGTCACAGTTAAACTTTGAGATGGTTGATTTTTAGCCACTAAATTTTGAAAAATGTCTTCAATTGCTAATTGATTTTTGAGGTATTTGAATTTTGATCACTGAACTTTGAAAAACGTTGAACTTTGGCTACTAAACTTTGAAAAGTCTTCTATTACTTACTATAAATTTGGATTAAACCACACGTCTATACAATAAAATATTTTATATGTAAATTCAAATTTTTTTTAACTTTTTAACCATAAATTCTCTAAAAAATCACTATTAAAAAACCCGACCATATCAAATTTTAGAGGTCAAAACTCAACTATCTCAAAGTTCAGTGAGTATGGTCGTGTTTTTGTCACAAAACTTTGAAAATTTTGTTTATGGCTCACAATAATTTTGGATTTAATTAAAATTCGTTGCTCGAATTTGAATTTAATTTTATTTAACAACAAACAAATTTACTGTGTTTCCTTGTAAAATTCAAATATTATGATGAAAATAACTTCAAATTCTAAAAAAAAAAAAAATTAAATTTAAGTTTAACTAATGTGTAATTGAGTAATCATTCCTATTGGTATAAACAATGCTTGCAAAGTTGTGCAAAGGAAGTGACTACTAATTGCAATGAAACACATAGTATATTTATCGTAAAAATTAAATTAAATTAAATTTGATTGCCATTATTTAAAAAAAGAGTTTTAAAAATAGTGATTTTTGGAGAATCTGTGGTTAAAAAATAAGATTTTTTTTTGAATTTAGGTGTAATATTATTTTATTAAAGAATGTGTCATTGAAAATAAGAAAGAGAAAATTTTATTTTGGAAATAATAGGGATTAAGCAAGGGCTAGATGTAATTTATTAACTTAAAAAGTCGAAATTGAAACCTCGTAATTGCGTAGTAGCAAATCAAACTTTCGATTGTATATTTGAAACATAGAAATTTAGTATAAACTCAAATTATAGTCTAAGCCCTGTTTGTCACCCGTTATTTGTGAAAATTAAAAAGTTTTAAGTAGTATTTTTTAGAGAATGTGTGATTAAAAAATAAAGAAATTTTATTGATTTTTGTATAGAATATTTTATTGTGTGATTATGTAGTACAGAAAAATGATACTGTAGCAAATAATTTAAAATTTTAAAGAGTGACAAATAAGCACTAAGGCAGTGTTTGATGAAGCAAAGTTTTCCACGGAATTAGGAATTCCAATTCCAAGTTTAATTTTTTGCATGTTTGACACCATTATTTTCTAGGGAATAGGTTTTTTCCATTTTTGCAGCTATTAGACAATTTCCAGCTTTATATGGTGGGAATTGATTTTCCAGGCAATGTTGACAATTTTTATTTTTATTTTTTTGGGGGCGGGGGGGGGAGGGGTTGTAATGGAAACAAATTATATTTCTAATTGTAAAAAAATATTTTTCCTTTAATTGACAATTTTCATGTAAAAAAAGTCAAACGAACATTAAAACATAGATGATTTTCTTGAATTTTCTATTTTTAATTTTTTTGCAATGGAAACAAATTTCATCCCCAATACTAATAAATTTTATACATTTAATTGACAATTTTTATGTAAAACAAAGCCAAACGCACATCAAAAAATACTTTTATTTCAACATTTTTCACGTGAAAAATTATGCCAATCAAACACAATAATTTACAATTCCCAAGAAAATATTTTTTAGGCAATTCAATTCCCTGAAATTCGTTTTCTTTCCATCCAAATTTCATTTTTGCAATTAAACGGACCCTAAATGTCAAATTTAGTTGAAAATCTTGAATTGATGGAAATCTCGAATTTTTCAGAAATCTCGACTTGCACGGATATTTCAATCTAGCACCTTGTTTTAGATAGGCCTTTAAAATTTCAAAATATGGAAAATCTTGAAATGTTGTAAAATTTCGAATTTTATAGAAACTTTAAAATGTATAATCTCAGTTTTCTTAGTGGATTGAGGAAAATTCTACTTAATATAGACTATATATAGCTTTTATAGGTTAAATCTCGAATTTGAAGATTATTCATGCAAAAAGAAGAAAATTTGGACACGAAAGGACCAAAAGAGGCAAATGAGAAACCTACTTGCAGAGCATATGAAAGAACTCGTGTACAATTTTTTTATTTTTTATTTTTTTGATATTCAAGTGTCCACCTTATAGCGACTAATTTTTGAGTCTACGATTCAGTCCCTCTTTACGCAGATCAGGTAAATCGCGGGTTGTGTCCCAAACTAGTGTACAATTTTTGTTACAAACATCTGTGCACATAGCAAATAATATATCATCAGAAAAATATATGAATTTAGAGTTCAATGCAAAAGGCAGAGTGCCATTTGAAGTTGTAGATAAAAAAATTATTCGTGTTGAAATTATGCAGCCGAGTAAACTCAAGATGTTCATAACAAATTTGAGATTAGACCGACTCTCCAGATGTTTTCAAAATTCGATATTTACTTTGCGAAAACTTGTTACTTAACTCATCAAACTAGAGATTATATGCAATATCCATTTGAAATTCTCTTCATCTTATTTAAAAATTATATTTTTCAGATTCAAAGTTCTACCACATTTTCAAGCCACAAATTCTAATCTCAACATGTTACCGCCATATAATTTTGATATTTGTTGTCCTAAAAATTCGAAAACGCATGAAAACATGGACATAAAAATTAAAAAAACAATCATACAACAAAAAAAAGTATAACGAAAAACCAACATCTACTCCACATTTACAGATTAAATAGTGCCCAAAACTTATTTAACAATTAAATAACAAATGGTTTACAAAAAAAAAAAGATATATTTTTCTAAGTGGTTAGACACTCAACTGCCAAGTGAAGTTATATACCTGAGGACTTCAAAAAAAAAAAAAAATATAATAATAATAATAATAATAATAATAATAAATAAATAAATAAAATACATTGCTCAGATGTGATGAAAAATTAGATAGAATCCGTGTAACATTTTTTTGACACAGGGCAAAAACGTTGATGATAATAAAAGTGTTCTTGTTTGTAACACACGAATGAGTATTTACTTGAATTTTGCTGGAACATACGTGGGAATTATTCAAATCTACCAAATAACGGAAAAAATAATCAAGAAGAATGAATGTAATGTTTTTACAACCTTAACACATATCAAAATAAATTTTAATCATATTGAAATTCTAATTACGTAAACAAAATCCAGTAAACCTGAAATTTGTAAAACAAATTCGAATGGAACTAAAAAACTGTAAAAGTAAGAAATTATCTTTGAATTGATTCAAAATGGAAAAAAAATAAAAATAAAAAAATGAAGAAGCTTAAATGGACATTTAAACAATGGAATTTGACTTGAAACTTTGACAATGTTGGTCGTAATATTATGTAGAACCGAAACACGCTTTTGGATTGTACTCACAGATAAAAATTCAACGCTCGAACTGAATCAGTTTATCATGTTCTTCCCCTCCTCTCTGTTTACAAACAAAGCACCCCCCTAAAATCTCCACTTTCACAGCAACTTCTCTGCTTGACACACTCGAAGACGTGTTTAATAATAAAAGTGACATGAATGAGTATTTACTTGAATTTCGCTTGAACATACGTGGAAATTATTATAATCCACCAAATAATGGAAAAAAAAAATAATCAAGAAAAATGAATGTAATGTTTTTACAACCTTAACACATATTTATAGACTAAAATAAATCCTTATTGTATTGAAATTCTAATTTTGTAAACAAAATCCTGTAAAGGGCTTAGTAGTAAAATACGTTCTTGTCTTGGGGCGTCCTTATATAAATATAAAAAAAAAAAAAATCATTAAGGGATGAACAAATGCTTTGAGAAAGATCTGTCTATGCTCGATGAACCTGTAGTAGGAAGTTTTGAAGTCTTCTGACCATCTCCATTAACTACTGGCCATCTGGTTGATGTTCCATTGAAGTATCTCAAAGCAAAAATTGTATTTTTAAACCGTAATTGAAGAGAACACACCTGTGTGTGAATGATATAATTGTACTCAAAGATCAAACTACTTGAAAAGAGTTAAAATTGGTGAATCTTAATTCTAGTGGTTTTTACAGCCGAATACAATAGTGAAGTAACGATAAAGTCAAGACTAAAGAGTTTGATTCTACATCTTTAACAAGTTAAAAGGAGTAAGAAAACAAGGGAGTTGTTCTTTATTTGCTTTTGATTGTTTTAGTTAATTTTGTGAAATTACTAAATTAAAGTTATTGTATTTTTTGTTCTTTGAAAGTGAATTATTTTACCCTTGGCAAGGGGACTGTGGATATTTCACTTAGGGGTTTACCACGTTACATATGGTTGCTCATCTTTATTTAATTCCGCAATAGATTATATCTTGAAGAACAAAACTTTGTTAAGTTGCTCCAATCAGAACTAAAAAACTGTTAAAATGATGAAATTATCCTTAAATTGATTCAAAACAGAAAAAAGGCTAAAACGGACCTCGAAGCGGTGGAATTTGACTTGAAAGTTTGACAATGTTGGCAAGAATATTATTTAGAATCTTAACACGCTTTTGGATTGTACTTATGGATGAAAATTCGACATTCGAACCGAAAGTTATATGCGTTTTCATAGATCCTTCTTATTTCTAATTGATTTAGAATTTTCTCTTCTAATTGATCCACATCACCGCTTCTAAGAAGACACTCATGTCATGCCTCTAAAATGTGAGACTCATTTCAATGGTCAAATTGAAAATTAGAAGAAAAAGGGGATTAAGAAAAGGAAAGAAAAAAAGAAATTGATCGTTCAGTTTGGGTTTTTTTCTCACTAAAAATGAGGCAACAGAGGTGGCACGGTGACAATTTTCGTGGGTGAGAGATGTCGACGAATTAGCGGTCGATTTGGGGTCGAGTTGAGTGAGAGAAACAAATGAATTTTATGATTGAGCGAAAGAAGAAAGAATTTTGGAATCTAACAATTTTGGAATCCAAGTAAGAATTAAGAAAATTTTAAGGATATTTTGGTCAATTTAATTTATTATTATTATTATTATTTTTTTGGAACGATGATGGGGAAATATATTTACATACAGTAGCATTAAATAGAGAGAAAATTATAGTTTTCATAAATCATACTAATAAGTTATTAAAAATTCTTATGTTTTGCTCAGAATGTCCTGCTTGCAATTGCATCGCTAGTGTTCTAAGTTATTGTTCAGGTTGATCCACAACCTTTAAAGGGTGATAGAATGATAATAGCTGTTACCGACAAATTAAGTCTTCGTTCAATCATCATGCAAACCCCAAGAATATATCTATAATCTATAATATAAATCAAGGAAGAATAATTTTTTAGACGATTTTAACCCTCCACAATTTAATTATTTCAACAATACCTTACTTTTCGTTTTTTGATATGTAATGAATACTATATAATTATTGTCGTTTATGAAATTCGTGTTATTAATTCTCAATTAATTAACATTCACTTTAATATGGATTTAATGAATTTTCACTTGATGAATCTTGAGTTCTATGAATCTAGAGTTATTATAGATGAATTTATTCGCATTCATGTATCTAGAAATTTTAACGAGTGTTTAAATTTATGTATTAACAATTAATTTTATGTATTAAATGTAATATACAAAGACTGCTTATTTATAGTATTTGAATCATTATAAAAATTTTGAATCATATAACAGAAGTGTTAAAAATGCCATTTCCTCCTTATTTCGTCTGATACAATAACTTGTCTTGAAAAATAGTCATGACCCCCAATTACAAGAATCTGAAGATCAAAAATAGAATGGTCATGTCACAAAAATCTAAGCGTGGAAGAGATTGCTAGAATATTTGTTGAGGCCTCAAAATGACTAGAAATTGGTCTAACTGATTGAACTCAAAAGACCCATGAAGCAAAAATAATAAAGAGAGAACGTAAGGTGCAAAGAAGGCTAAAGCACCTGAGTCATATTGGGAGCAAAAACCATAGCAATGTTGCGTGCATTCATCTTATTTAGATGTTCATTTTGCACGAAATCGGCCATCAAGTTGATAGCCCAATCAAGCAATGCAGCTTCAGTTGGTGGAAGCAGCTTTACAAGCTGGGAGCACTCTTCTTCGGTGTTGCAATGCATCACCTGTTCTGGGGTCAGAGAATCGAGAACTCCAGTTGGTAGTTCTCTAAACCAAGCCTGAAAGTGTCAAATAGTGGTCATCAGTTATCACAGTTACAATATCACGAGGCAACCAGAAAATTGGCTCTAGAACATTTATTGAAGCAATCAAGTTGACAAACAATATGAAACAGAGATAGTTCCCCATTCTTATAGCACACATCACACAGCTTCACTGAACCATTTAAATCATAGCATCAAGTAATAGTCAGTGACAGTTTGTTTTGCTTTAATCTACTATCAATTATAAATTGCACAAAGCATCATCCATCTGAAGAAAGGAAGAATTTTCCTAGTCTGTAGGCCCTGTGCTATGATTGCCAATTTATCCAGTTGACAACTAGATCATATTATAGTCAGTCAGTGTAAAGGAAAACTTAACTTTTGAATAGCAAACTGGAAAGCAGGTAAGAAATTACATCAAGTCAATGAACTTTCACTGATGAACTAATAAATGCAAATTTCCTATTCACAGTTTCTTTCTTAAAAGTTACTCTTAAAGGCACAGGTAATCGGGTTTTCCACAAGGGAGAAATTTAAGGTCTTATTATTAGATCCATTCATTGAAATACCATTCACATGCTTGAAAGAGCAAGCGCAACTGCAAGTTAGGATGCACCAATGACAGCAGTTGAGCATAATGCTGATAAATACTAAGGTCAGATACCCATATCGCACACTTGAGGCTCAGGTGAGGTATTGCATATGGATCCTTCATTTTAAGTTTAAATTGGTAGACTTGCCACAATCACACACTCAGAAGTGTGCCTATTTCTTGCACCCCTCTCCCAAGTCCATGTAGTGTAGATAGAATTAAGTACATGCTAATACGATGCAGAAAAAAATGTGCCTACAACTTCAAAAACAAAATTGTTTAGTAGCTGAAGTACCTAATCCATTAGAAGTGAAGACAATTAGGCATATATGTGACACTTACCAAAATACCATACAATTTATTCTTACTCTCTCTTCCAAATATGTTTTGATAATTTTCTAGCAAAATATAAAAAATAAAGCCAGTAATGCTTAAAATACTAGAGCCGGTTCTGGATAACCTAAATTTTCCCTAAAGCTAAGTGCCAAAAATAATTAACTCATTATGCAACGTGAAAAATCAATTTGTCCTAGAATTTCAACAGAACGAAAATTGGTCTACCTTCTTATAGAATGAGGGTGTAGAAAGTGGAGAATGGTTAATTAAGAAGAATTCCTGTTTTAGCACCGTTTTCTAAACATGTTCGTACAAGTTTAGAGATAAACGACGTAAGTGACAGATTTTATTAGCTGCCAACCATCACTATTGTTTGTAACTCATTAATTTCATCTCATGTAACTAACAGTATCTCCGCATACGTGGGCAATCCAAAGTTACTACTAAATACAAACTTTAATTGTAAGAAACTCATTGTCATTTGGATGGAACTAAAAAAAAGAAAAATGCATTTGCAACTAGTTCCATGGCATCTTCTGTGGACAGTATATTGATAGAGAATGTGAAAAGGCTGGTCTAACAAGGTTATGAAATATTTTAATTTTTCATAGGCGTAATACAACTAGGAAACAAAACCTATCCAATGTAAATTGTACGTTAAAACTAATTTATATAATTCCTTCTCAAGAGTTATTTCCCATTCTTTATTACTTCATATAAGTTCAACAGAACATCATCTGACTAAGAATGATCCCATTCCATACCTTCATCAATTTCAGTTAACCTGTGCACATATCAACTTAAGAAGAAATAACTTTCATCTCATAATATTCTCCTCAAAATAATAGAAGAATATTTATCCAAAATTCTCTTGGTACCTTTATCAACCCAGCCAAACAATGAACATCAACTCCACAGGGCACAACCCCATTATTAAGCTGGGTTCGGACAATTTCTTCTCGACTGTTCTCGGCATTGATACGGAATATTCCTTCTGCCTTCAACCAAACATTTATAACATTTTTAATCAATGAAAATTGAAGCCAATAGCAATTAAGAAACTACCAATAAATACATATATGCATACTTGAAGACCGCCTTCTGAATACAACTGGTTTTGCATCCTAAGAAGAATTGTTGGTACACTATTCCCTCTATCATCATAAGAACACTGCATTGATTGTGCAGAAACTCCAAAAACACTTGCACTGGAAACATTGTGGTGGCAAAAGGCAGAAGTCAGGACTTGCATTCTAGTAAGTGAATATAGAAATCTAGGGCATGCATATGTATACATGTAGATAGACGAATACATGCAAACATACAAAATACATATACAAAGTACAGGTGCACACAAGATAAAACAAACAAATAGAGAACAGGTATTAAATTTTCAATTATTTTAGTTTCAGAAATAAATTGATACGCTAAATGATGTCCTTCATATTAGACTACTTCAGATTCATTTAACACTTTTACAAAACCAAAAATTAAGAAGTCGAAATTTTAACAATCTACTCCAGTGTCCATGTAAGGACTAGTATTATTGCCACAATGTGGCCAGGTGGCTCTGCCTTAGCAAACGTTTGTTTCCATAATGTGATTGACATTAGAAAATAACCAACCATCACATGTAAAACTAAGACAGACCAATCTTGCCCCCAGGGCACATCTCCAAATGGTAAAAGGGGAGGGTGGAGAAATCCAGCTTTGCTTGAGGCTGCTGCGTCAAGGGTTCGAATCCTGAAATATGGATTTGGCTCTTGGGTAAGTGCAAGTATACAAGTAGCCTTCCACCTTGTACCCTTGGAGGCATAACCTGCGATTTACCTCTCTCACGATGCTCCAGGGCAAGGGTGGTGGGAGACCCTTAAGGTTAGGGTTTAACCTTTTAAGACAGACCAATCTCAATTAATTTAGAAAACATAATCACCCTTGCCGATAGCAAGAAATTTGTTTAAACAGTGCATCAATACATCATTTGACAGAAGATAGGCATTTCAGCAGAGGATAATCATAATTCCAAGTCGCAATAATCTTCTTAATCTTCGAAGGAAGCTTTGATTATTGTATGTCCAAACAGTATAGCGCCCGTGAGACAAAATTAGTTGAACAAAGAGCAAAAATATCTTTCATATATTTGAAAGAAGCCAATGGAAGCTGTTCTATTCTAATTAAGGCACTCCTACCATCTATTAATGGAAGCACTTTACATTTCACCAGGTAAAATTGGACAACAAAATTGTACGGGAATTCATTATAAACCAAATCCGGAGGAAGAATTAGACAATTATTGACCCAACTCATAAGTAAATCATTCAATAACAACTATAACTCTGGATCCAAAAAAAACATAAAAATTCCAAATTCAGCCAAAACCCAAATCTGTGTATAGCAAAGTGAAAAAAGAGAGATATAAACCTGGCGCTGGGGGTTGTACGGGGGATGTCCGGCTGGAGCTCTACCGGAAGTCCAAGGAAGCCATTGAAGCGGTCGAAGGTGACATGTGAGACATGTCGGACGTCGGTAGGCCACCCGATGTCCACATCAGACGCCACGTGATCCCTATCAACACTGCAAGAAACCAGAGACCGCCGCAGCGCCGTCGCCACCATCGCCAGGACCGAGAACTGCTGATTATTATTATTATTATTATGCTCATTTCGGCCTTGTCCCTTGACCCAACGCCCATGCCTCCTCTCCGGGCTTATAAACGGCGTCGTAACAGGATTCTCAAACTCCTCATCACTAAAGAAATCCCCGAAATATCCCTCTTCCTTGTCTTCCTCCGGCTCTTCGTCTCCATAAACGGAGGGGCTATTTGGGGAGGAGGGTTTTTCTGGCGGCATTGATTTGACAGCAATTAAGCCGGTAACTGTGCAAGACCTGGATCGGAAAAGACGAGTCATATTTATTTAGTTGCGGGTTTTACACAATTTCTTCAACTAACGAATTGAAACTTAATTGTGGGATTTATTGCTCGATAACTGATCATAAATGGTGATGATAC
>NW_019237941.1:93439-105898 GCF_002742605.1 Olea europaea var. sylvestris | reverse complement strand
TTTACACAATTTCTTCAACTAACGAATTGAAACTTAATTGTGGGATTTATTGCTCGATAACTGATCATAAATGGTGATGATACAGACTTGAAAAAGGGAAAGAATGGCTAAGCTGGGGAGGGGGTGGAATTGAATAGAATGAATGATTGGTGAGCGTGAGGTGTGTGCGCCAATAGAGATATGATACGAGAGTGCGATGGGGACGTTAATAATGAATTCTTTCTGGATTTGTCACATGCATATTCACATTATAATATTACAAATTCTACTGCAAAGAGGAGGAGGTGGTGGTGTAAAAGATGACAAGAGGGAGACACAATAGAGATGAACGAGAGTAATTGTATTTTGGAAGTTTCTTTCTTCTCATGGAAGCATACGCCATAATCGAGTTCCACTTTACAGCGTTACATTTGTTTTCACTTTTTATTCGTATATTCTGCAAACTAGAAGAAGCTCATTTTAAGCGAAAAAATTGTGGAATATTTGGAATTGATCTTTTCTTATAGGCAGATGGAGGGGTTACCTGCCCCTCTCAATGTCCCTCTCGGCTCTCAATTGTCTCAAATAATAATTAATGTTGTATTTGTACAATTAAAAGAAAATAGAGGAAAAAATGAAAAAGAAAAAAGTAGATAAAACGAGGCATATTATAGCAATTTTTTTTTATTAATAGCAGAAAATCCTCCTAGAAAGGTTTCCATGTGTGATATACCCTCGTATCTATTGAAAATCCCAGAAAACCTCTGTTTTGAAACCTTTTGTAAGAAAAACTCTCATCTCGTCAAGATCTGTCAAATTTACCTTAAAAACAGTAAAAGAAGTCAATATTAAAAATGAACAATTGCAATTTCAGTACCAAAACTTTTTATTTTTTCGCAAATTAAATACAAATTTTTTATGTGCCATCCACAATCTCAAACCTTTAAAACTTTATTTTCCACCCCACCCCACTTCATCTTCTTCCTCAAAAAAACTTCTCTTTTAAATGAAACCAAGAGAAAAATAATCCCATCTAGATAAATTTGAAGGTTTAATTAACATTCTGAATTTTAACATTGTATACGCATGAAAATGTGAATGATTTCTTTTTCACACTATAATAGAGAAAATCTCTAAGTTCGGTTTATCCCCCAAAAATTTCGTTATTTCTCAGCTGCACACAAAATCAATGCATCACTTACACATGCGTGGCATTTGTGGAAGACCAGCCATTGCTCTTTACTCCTTCACCACTGAAATAAAGTTATATATATAGCGTTTAGTAATTTAATGCATAAGACAATAAAAAATTACTACATCAATGTGTCAAATCAGTAACTGCTATATGCATGTCACATAGAACGAGTACGACAGTGAACGACTACAAATAGTATTACCATCTAAGCAAACAAATTTACTAGGAAACTACAATTGCATAATAAAATCTTACAAAAGATGATTCACTACATGACAAATATTTTGGACCCTTTATATATGTATATTTCTAATTTGATTTAAATAAGCACTAAGTGTTTGTTGTTCCCTTTTATTTTCTATTGTGACATGGATATTTTTTTTCCCTCTAATTTTTTATTCCATTTTCCAAGTTTAATCAACTTACTTTCTACTTTAATTTCTCATTAACGTGTATATAGTTACAAGCAACCAAATATGCCACGAGTTTGTGTTCAATTTTTGAACCACCATAATTGATTTACATTATCTCTCTTTAGTATTGGCTTGAGGTTGGTCACTTACCACCTTATCTACACCATTTTTTCAACACACGATAATTTATTTTATAATGTAATATGTAGTTTGACTTTGGTGGAAGCACTTCAATGGCAGTATTAGTGCAGAAGTGATGCGAGAGCACTAACAGGCAGGTTAATTATAGCTTAATCAAATTGATATTAAGATAAATAAATAATAAAAAAAATGATACACCCTTTCAATGTACAATTAATACCATGCATTGTAAGTAGATGTTCAATGTTTACATGTCCAGATTGGCTGTCCATATATATATATATATATGACACCCCCAAATTTAGGAATCTAAATTTGAAGATATTATCTTTTAACTTTATTTTGAAATCATAAATGCGGAAGCGATTTAATTTTTTTTGACAAAATGAACATCATCGACTTCATTTTGGAAATAGATTTGTACTTAATTATAATCATAAGGCAATAAAAGAAAGTTTACTTTATTTCAAAACGAAATATAGAACAATGAAATTAATTGTCAACTTTAATCACAAAAATGAATCCAACAATTAAATATGATATTACTGAGTCCGTGTCACCACAAGTCGTCACCTCGCATAATCTCGCTTTCATCATTTGAAAATGGGGAGGGGTAACGAGGGATGAGCTAACGCTCAGTAAACAAACCTCATGCGTATGGTGCATGCTCATGATATGTATATGAGTTACTTGCAAATAAAAAGTATTTTTCATTATGTATCCCTATTCTTTCATTTCTTTAAAAATGTTAACATTGACATCGTGAGCTCACTTGATGTATCGCCTATAGCCATTTAGAATACAGTGGGCCATGTTATTTGGAACCCGATCGAATCTACCAATAGTACCGCAAAGCGGTTAACATTAACATTGAACATTCATTATTCAACCGCAGAGCGGCTAACATTAACATTCATCATTTATCATTGGTCGGGTGCACCAGTCCCCCACGCCCCATTTCCCACTCACACTTTCATGGCATAGACATACATCTCGTAATAAAAACATTCGGGATACATATCTTTAAACATTCATTGAGTCATTGACATTTGGAAACTTTTGTTCATTGAAACTTCATGTATGCTTATGGATGCGTTGTCGTGCATTAATATGTCATGAGAAGCATTCATAACATAAAATTTGATAAATATACATCAGGTTCACATAATAGCAAATTAGATAACACGTTCATATATTTAATCATGGAATGTACACATGAAAATAAAGGGAGGTTTACTTACAAATTAATACTTAACTGGTTAGGAAAGATTGTCTGAAATTTAAAAATAGTGCTCCTAATATATATATAATCAAATCCTAAATAAGCAAAATCATATATTCCCATGTCACAATATATTTAGAAAATTTGAATTTTACCGATAACAACATTTCTAGTTATAGTCATTAATCAACATGAAAATGTAATTAACATATATAATTCAATATATGTCACATATCAAATTTATGGATTACGCTTCTTTTTTTTTCTTTTTTTTTTCCCCCAGAATGATACAAAAGAATGCAAATAATATGTCAATATCATACTTTAAAATTAAGGAGCACGCTTTCAAACTTTTAAGTATTGGCAAAATCGTTATCATGTTGAAGCAATTTGTTAGAAAGATAAAAGGAGGGAACTAGAGAGACTGAACGGTAATGAAAAATCGATGTTTAAAGATAAACATATTAAAAGAGAATAGACAATTCACCACTAAGAACATGTGACTATAAAGAACAGTTAAGGAGATCGGACTGCTTAAACATTAACTTAGACAACATATCCGCAATTCGTATGAAATCACTTACGACCAAATTAAAGCAATTAATGTTACATCTAAAGTTAAGAATATTTCCAACCTTTTAAGTACTAACATTAATTGGTTATGGTTTTCTAGAAAATAACATGGCTGTAGCACAGACATCTTCCCTCCTTTCTTTATTTTATTTTATTTTATTTATGTCCTTATGCAAATAAACATACGACTCTTGCAAGTCAAAGAATTTAAAAGTTGGAACACCAATTTAGGAAAAGGGACCATAATTTCCAGAATTATGGAAGATAAAAATTAATATAACGAATATATCGAGACATCCTTCTTATCATTTAAAATTTAGGTACAACAGAATATTTAAGTCTCGTCAATGAAAAGAAGTGCATGCATAAATCAACATTTAGTAGATAAAAATAAGGGAAAATTGCAGCCGAGGTACCAAACATTTCGTTTATTAGCAGACTTTGCCCAAACCTTTAGTTTGTGCCACCGTGAGTACCAAACCTTTCAAAAATATACAGCTCAAGTCCGTATTAACGGTTTCCGTCAGTTTGACCCGAAAAACTGTTAGTTGACTTCAAAAATTAAAAATATAATAATTTTGACCACATAAGGTAAGGGTAAAATTATAACTCTATAATTTTAATATTTAAAAAACAATTAAATCAAAACCACCCGCCGCCCAGTTACCGCCCGCCGACACCACCACCCTCGGTTCTTACTTGATTTTCTAACAATGGCTAAAACTCCAGTTTTTCTCCTCCTCATTTTCCTGGTTGCAACATAGATTAACGCCCTAGGAAGAATTGTGGGAGGCAGAGGTGAAGAATGTGAAAATCAGTAAGTGCAAGATCTGGGCAATTACTACTTGGACCATACAATAGAAAGCATAAGCACGATGCGAATGACAGAAACTTCTTATGTTTTCACAGGTGGTGGTAGAGGAGAAGCAGGTGGTTATTTTTTTTTTTAATTTTAATTTAATAAAAAAGGATTTTTATTTTTCACCATCGAAACCTTGAACAAACTAGTAAACTTAATAATCAAACATATCAGTTGAGGCCATGATTGGCTGTTGATTAATGCACATTAAATTCCATGGATTGTTCAAGAACCCATCAGAAAATTCTTGCAACTCCTCAGCTTGGAACATGCAATTGGTGGCTGGAGGTGTCGCTGCAGAAGTTGCAACGACGATGACTGTGCTGCTGTTGATGTAATTAAGGATTTCGTTGAGGGATTGCAGTCTTTGGCTGAGTTCCATTGTTTGAGCCCGCAAGACTGAGGTGGTGTTGACTGTCAGCAGAGATGGAGGATTGGGGAATATGAAGGAGGAGATGGTTTTTTTCCCTTTTTAATTGTTTTTTTAATATTAAAATTATAAAGTTACAATTTTACCCTTGCCTTATATGGTCAAAATTATTATATTTTCAATTTTTGAAGTCAACTGACAGTTTTTCAGATCAAACTGACAGAAACCGTTAATACGAACTTGAGCTGCATATTTTTGAAAGGTTTGGTATTCACGGTGGTACAAACTAAATGTTTGAGCAAAGTCTGCTAATAAACGAAAGATTTGGTACCTCGACTGCAATTTTTCCTAAAAATAATTACTTAAAGATTATTTAAGAAATCAGTAAGCTATCTATCATTCACATCACATAGAAGAAAATAAGCACATAAAGTCTTAGTCTACTGTCATTACTTATCAATTAACAAATAAATTATAATAATATTATTAGTAACCTTGAAATTCAAAAAAAAATTATTTAGGGGTATTTGAGAACATTTTTATGTAAAAATGCATTCTAAAATAGTAACTTGATGGGAAGTGTGTAGTTGAAAAATAAAGAAAAGTTTTTGATTTACGTGTAATATTATTTTAATAAAGAATGTGTGATTAAAAAGAAGAGAGACAAAAATGCATTTTGAAAAAAATGGATACCAAATGGGGCTTAAGATAGAATACAGCTTACTACAAAAATAAAATTAATTCCTAGGCAGTAGGATCTCATAATTCCATTCTATATCATCTTCTAGAGTAGCTAGCTGAAAAGCCAATATGTACCTGTCCATTTAAATGAAAGAATGGGGATACATAGGCCTGTTTGAGCCGCATTATTTAAAAAAATATATTTTTAAATAGTGATTTGATATCATTTCAATCACATATTTTTTAATAAAATAATATTACACGTAAATCAAAAAAATTTTCCTTATTTTTTAACCACACATTTTCCATCAATATACTATTCAAGAATGTATTATTATCAAAATAATCTGGCTCAAACACCCCCAAAATGAGAAATGCCTTTTATTTGCAAGTAACTCATATACATAAGGTTTGCTTACTGAGCGTTAACTCATCCCACATTATCCCTCCCCATTTTTAGATGATGAATGCGAGATGATGCGAGGTGACGACTTGTGGTAACACGGACTCAGTAATATCATATTTAATTGTTGGATTCATTTTTGTGATTAAAATTGACAATCAATTTAATTGTTCTATATTTCGTTTTGAAATAAAGTAAACTTTTATTTTTATCGCCTTATGATTTTTATTAAGTACAAATCTATTTCCAAAAATGAAGTCAGTGATGTTCATTTTGCCAAAGAAAAATTAAATCACTTAAGTATTTATGATTTCAAGAGAAAGTTAAAAGATAATATCTCCAAATTTAGATAAATTTAGATTCCTAAATTTGGGGGGGGGGGGTGTCACAGTTGCCCAATTGGTACCAAGATTTAATTTAAGTTTTATTTAAGGGAAATGTTATGAGTTCGAATCTTGGGGAATAAAAGTACTTTAAGGCAATTTCTTATTTGAAAATAAGTTATAAAAACTATAGTAAATTTGTAATTTATTTTACATCAATTTCCACTAGGTTTCTCCGACATTTTGTAAGTGTGATGTTCCTCCCTAAGTAAAAGAAAATGTATATTTGAACGTTAAGTGATCACACGACACTCGTTGGGACGTTTTGAAGCAAGAACGTTCATGAACTCAGAGGAATTTTACCATATTTGAATTTTTGAATAAAATTGAATTCACTATCTGAATTACTTTGAAATAAAAGAAATATTTTTGGACAATTTTAATCTAGTACAATGTGAGTGTCACACGTGGCCATTTAACGTTCAAATTAAAAAGATTACATATACGAGTGCAACAAATGGTAGGTTAAGACATTAATTCCACCCGCCCTAACCCAAGGTTGGGGGCCCTTACTAAAATTAACCCTTTGTTTAATTAGGTCACCAGTTTTTCTTGGAACATTACAACTCAGTGACATAGCCGGCTGAAAACAATAACATAGGATAAATTTATACTGTATTAATTATTCGAGTTTTTAATTTCCAAATAAAATCTCCATAGCGAAGCTATTTCTTCATAGAATCAATTTTTTTTATTTTATTTATTTTTTTGGGCCCAAGTAAACTGGACTGGTTGCGGAGTTGTCACATGAAAGGCACATGGGATGTTTTTTTCTCCTTAGTATTTGTAAATTAACAAGTCATTACCAAGTTCGGTGTTCGGATTTCAATTCACCCCAACAAAGTCGAGCAATGCAAGACAAACTACGAATATAAAAGAGGACTTTCTAGTTTCTATTAGATAAGACATAAAATTCTCAATAAAACATTTTAGTCCAACCCCCATTCCCCTTTCAAAATGAATCTCGTTCGGCACTTTTATGCTCCATGTTAAAACGAATATGAATTTAGAGTGGAACTGATAAACCAATCAACCACGTAATTTCACGTTGTTTGAGAATTTTATTGGAGGGAGATAGTGTCCCTAGTTCCGTGGGTCTTATTTTGATTTTGCTCTCGAGTATTGTAAGATCGATCTGTCTGAAAGCATCGCGAATGGAAATCTATGGGGGCTTTTGATGAGCAAAGAAAACCTAAAATGTGGTACAAATATAACTGATATGAATACCCTAGCTAGTGTACTAAGTGATTGAGGCATGCACGTGAATGGTGCAAATGCAGGCAGCTATCAAGACCTAACTGTAAACACCACCACCAGACGATGACCCGATTGTGGTTGGATGGTCCCGACTGTCATCAAAATGCCAGCCATACAGTCACGGATAAGTATACACGTACTTCTTCTTAACATAGGTCAAGGCCGTACGAATCACAAGAATCCAATATATATGTTGTCATTACTATAATTACTTAATGATAATTTTTTTTTTCTTCATGATTTTGGGTATCTTTGGGCCACGGGGCATAAGCATTAAGCCCTTCGAAGGATGGTTGCGAAACAACCAACCTATTGATATTGGAAGATTCAACGGTTCGTGCTTGACAATTAGGATTTTTAGAGAAACCCATCACGGATTGGCCGAATTTCACATTTTTAAGTCGTGTTTGTTCTCTGGGGGTCCAGACGAAGCCATCTAAACACGACCATGTTAAATTTACTACATTCTAGTTTACGCATCTACCCTAAAGTCAATTAACTATTCATGTAGAATTTATTTCGAAACTTTTTAACTAGATAGACACCCACCTTCACATTCAAATGATACTCTGCAGCATGCTTCGCAGCATAAAACATTGTCAAATGGATATGATTATCATAACAATGATTATTATGATAGGTCGTCACACTTTCAAAATAGGTATATCAACAACTTGAAGGTTTTTTTATGGCTAAAATTACTTGTTTAAATGCTTGCATCAAAAGCATGACAGATGTTGTTCCAGAAGAGAAAATAGCAACCAAAAGTTGTTTAGTGCAAATGGTATTAATCTTTATCTTGCTAAATAAGTGACTTTCAAGCTAAGATTTCCAAAGAGCTAGTCCACGAAGATGAGATTAGGTAAAATTATTGTGGAATTAAAGTAACTCCACGAGAAATTACAGCTTAATGTGTTTATTTCTTTAAAAGCATTTTTGAAGTGGGGTGGAGGGAATCAAATCTAATTTACGGTGGGATTCTTCGCCATTTTTCTACTTAAAAATAATTGCTTGAATTTTAATGTTTAATATGCCTTAAATTTTAGGGCTAGTATATTATTTCTCCTATTTTTTTTTTTTTTATTTTCGCACAATTCTACTTGATTACTTATAATTGTTGATAGTAGAAAATGACGTGGCACTTCTTAGTCGACTTTTGAACAGAATTACAGTACTGTATGGCTAGAATTTAAGTAGAACAAGGAAGTAATATTGCTAGAATTTAAGTATTAGTGATACAAAGAGATTCTCATTTCGCCCATTTTCATTTCCTCACCCTTTTATATAGGTTGTCGAACACAAGTTTGTTGTTCTAATCATGTCAAACTACAGTGTCTGACCTACGTTTATGTGCTACCACTCGCCTTAGACGGATTTGATTGTTTGGGGAGTGCGGTGTAGCATAATTATCATGATACATAGGGTTTAGGCTTTGCTTTAGGTCATTATGTTTTCTTCTGATGGGTGGGTATGGACGATGCTGCTGTTAAAGGGAGAGCACTTCTTTTGTCACTTAATGATGATATTTTACTTATAGCATCTCCTATGGTCCTGTCACAACTTGTGTCAATATGTCTTTGGATAAACGTTCCGAGATGACATGTCCAGTTTCTTGACAAAAAGGATGCTTTGACCAAGTCAAGGTTGACCCTTGATTTGACATGAATTTCACGTCAGCTGTAACAATTGTACCCCAAGGTCTGAGTTCTACCTTTAGTATCAGACCTTGATTCAACCTTTATTTGATAGAGATTTTTCTTAAAAGGTTAAACCTCAACTTTAAGGGTCCCCATCGTTCCATTCGTAGAACTTTGTGAGGGAGGTAAATCGCGGGATGTGTCTCAACAGATCTGGGAACAAGAGCTGCCAGTACACTGCATCTACAAAGAGTCCAATTCTATGTCTCAAGAATCGAACCTCCACACTGCGGCTGCCAGCAAGGCGTGAGATAACCTCACTCCTATCCTTTGTACCACTAGGCTATGCCCCGAGTGCGATAGAGATTTTTCTTGATTCTACCTTTAATTGACATGAGATTTTTCTTCATACTCATTTGATAATAACAATCTTAAATTGAATACTCCTTGAACTCATTGACAAATTAAATTTCTTGTTTATGCTTGTTGAATTCTAATATCATATTAAATCCTGTGATTTTAGCTTAAGAGGTCAACCTTGTAAGAGGAGTGACTTAGCACTTTTATATTATTTTTTGTTTTTATTTTTATTTGATATGGAATATATTCTTAACATTCTCAATAAGATGACGGCTTGTTTGAGAATATCAGCCTTGAATTCAATTTCTCATTTGAGCTTCAAAGATGACTAATTTGCTTTATTGAATTTAGTGAGTTTTGATCTATACTTAGAGTCGATGTCCTATTCTAAAATGTCAAGCTTATTAAAGGAAGTAACTCAAACTCTTATGTATTGGTTATATAGTTTCGATATTTATTTGATGAATTATTTTTTTAAAAATTTTTGAATGTGTAAAATTTTTACAAGATAGATTGTTAGTAATGAATAATGTTATAGCAATATTAACAATACCTATATTGTATATTAATTGATCCGTTTACGAAAGTCCTTAATCTATAGAATACAATGTACAAAGTCTTTGAAGTATTATAAGTTTTCTTCTGTAATGATACAACGTAATAAGCATTTATTACAAACACACAATGTATAGTAGCCTTCCTTTAGTGCTTTAAAGATTGTGTAAGCCTGTAAATAGCATTGGAAGAACTAATGCACATATAAGGAAAGGAAAGGAAAGGAAATTTCTTTTATAATTCTTTTGTGTTTTCACTAGATTGTCTAATTAATATAAGTTTTCTTATTTCCCCCGAACTTCATATTTTTATGGTAATTCATTCCTTCTTGATTGAAGAACAAAAAATTGTGAAAAAAGGTATTATAAATTCGAAAGGTCGAGGAAAAGTTGCCAAATACTTAGATAGAATTATTGAAGAATAGTGTTTTATTAAGAAAATTGAAATTGGAAGAGATATATTTGGCTCCATTATAATGTATTTTTGAAAAAAAAAAAAGTGTTTTGGAATTGTGATTTTTTGAATGTATGGTTAAAAAATAGGCAAAAAATTTGAATTTTCGTATAATATTATTTTATAAGAGAATGTGGGGTTGAAAATAAATTTTGAAAAAATGGAGCCCAAACATGGAGATTATAGGAGAATTAGTGTATTCAATTAGGACTTTTGAAGACTTTGATGAACTTTTTTTAAGTGATGACTTTTGTAGATTTCGTGGATCTTTTATAGATTTGTATAGATTAGTAAAAGTATTTCGTAAACTTCTATAGTTTTTCATTTTAAAACTTTTATAGATTTTTGTAGAATTCAAAAGACTTTTGAAAACTTTTATTTGAAATAGAATTTACCTAGATCTGATGTGAAATTCTCACATATAGGGTGTTAGTTCCCACAATTCCCCTTCTTCTTCCTATATAATAAAAAAAATTTGAAATTTTTTTTAATACCTTAATTAAATAAATAATAATCAAAATTATATATGATTCAATATTATTAGTATAGTAACTTTTAAAAATAAATAAATTTTAATATATTTAAATTTAATTATAAATTTTCATATAAACTTTTATAATTTAATTAAAAAATAGATATTTTTCACAAAAAAATGAATGAAGAAAAGAAAAAAAAAAGTTTCAAGAATCTAATTTAATTTTTCATAAAAAATAGAGATAAATAATAAGAGGGAGAGAGAAAGAAAGATAAATCATATATAATCAATTAAAAAAATAAAATTTAATCATACATGTCCATAGAATGTTAAAGAAAAGAAAATTTGATTTTTGATTTTTTTTTTATGAAAGTCTTCCAAAATCTCGTGATTAATGAGAGACAAATTTTAAAATTTTATTTGAGTACTTTCTGTTTAAAAGTTAGTACTCCAGAGACTTTTATAAAAGTCTCTAGAAATCATTAGAATTTGAATACCCTAAGACTTATAAAAACTTCTAAAAAGTTTTAATTGAATACACCGTAACTTTTAGACACTTTTTAAAAGGGGTAATTGGCGCAAAACATCCTTACCTTTCGAGGTTATTGTGGAAAACGTCCCTACCTTTCATTTTTTGGCATTTTTGCCCTTATTTACCACCTTTCTTGCCTTTTCACTGTTTTTTGACGATTTTGCCCTCTATTCAAATAAAAGAAAAAGAATAGAATAGAAAACAAAAGAATTAATTGCAACTAATACCCCAAAATTTCAAAAAATTACAAATTAGTAATAAATATAGGAGTTAATAGCCCAAATGGTTACTAAACTATGCCAAAGGTCCAAAAAGGTCATTGAACTTTTTTAAATATAAAAAGAAAAAAACCAAAAAAGCCAACAAAAAAATTGAAGAAACGGGCCCCACCAATAAAAAAAGGACCAAAAATAATAATAATAAAAATAAAATAAGGAATGTGAAAATGGAGGAAGGTGAAAAGTAAACCAAAAATTATTTTTTATTTTTTCAATCATACATTTTTAATCAAAATTTATTGAAAATTTTATTTTTAACAAAACTAATCTGTATTTTTTTTCTTTATTTTTAAAAATAAAATTTTCAATAAATTTTGATTAAAAATGTACGATTGAAAAAATAAAAAATAATTTTTGGTTTACTTTTCACCTTCCTCCATTTTCACATTCCTTATTTTATTTTTATTATTATTATTTTTGGTCCTTTTTTTTTCGGTGGGGCCCGTTTCTTCAATTTTTTTGTTGGTTTTTTTGGTTTTTTTTTTCTTTTTGTATTTAAAAAAGTTCAATGACCTTTTTGAACCTTTGGCAAAGTTTAGTAACCATTTGGGCTATTAACTCCTATATTTATTACTAATTTGTAATTTTTTGAAATTTTGGGGTATTAGTTGCAATTAATTCTTTTGTTTTCTATTCTATTCTTTTTCTTTTATTTGAATAGAGGGAAAAATCGTCAAAAAACAGTGAAAAGGA
>NW_019237941.1:67942-89293 GCF_002742605.1 Olea europaea var. sylvestris | reverse complement strand
TTTTTTTATTTTCGCACAATTCTACTTGATTACTTATAATTGTTGATAGTAGAAAATGACGTGGCACTTCTTAGTCGACTTTTGAACAGAATTACAGTACTGTATGGCTAGAATTTAAGTAGAACAAGGAAGTAATATTGCTAGAATTTAAGTATTAGTGATACAAAGAGATTCTCATTTCGCCCATTTTCATTTCCTCACCCTTTTATATAGGTTGTCGAACACAAGTTTGTTGTTCTAATCATGTCAAACTACAGTGTCTGACCTACGTTTATGTGCTACCACTCGCCTTAGACGGATTTGATTGTTTGGGGAGTGCGGTGTAGCATAATTATCATGATACATAGGGTTTAGGCTTTGCTTTAGGTCATTATGTTTTCTTCTGATGGGTGGGTATGGACGATGCTGCTGTTAAAGGGAGAGCACTTCTTTTGTCACTTAATGATGATATTTTACTTATAGCATCTCCTATGGTCCTGTCACAACTTGTGTCAATATGTCTTTGGATAAACGTTCCGAGATGACATGTCCAGTTTCTTGACAAAAAGGATGCTTTGACCAAGTCAAGGTTGACCCTTGATTTGACATGAATTTCACGTCAGCTGTAACAATTGTACCCCAAGGTCTGAGTTCTACCTTTAGTATCAGACCTTGATTCAACCTTTATTTGATAGAGATTTTTCTTAAAAGGTTAAACCTCAACTTTAAGGGTCCCCATCGTTCCATTCGTAGAACTTTGTGAGGGAGGTAAATCGCGGGATGTGTCTCAACAGATCTGGGAACAAGAGCTGCCAGTACACTGCATCTACAAAGAGTCCAATTCTATGTCTCAAGAATCGAACCTCCACACTGCGGCTGCCAGCAAGGCGTGAGATAACCTCACTCCTATCCTTTGTACCACTAGGCTATGCCCCGAGTGCGATAGAGATTTTTCTTGATTCTACCTTTAATTGACATGAGATTTTTCTTCATACTCATTTGATAATAACAATCTTAAATTGAATACTCCTTGAACTCATTGACAAATTAAATTTCTTGTTTATGCTTGTTGAATTCTAATATCATATTAAATCCTGTGATTTTAGCTTAAGAGGTCAACCTTGTAAGAGGAGTGACTTAGCACTTTTATATTATTTTTTGTTTTTATTTTTATTTGATATGGAATATATTCTTAACATTCTCAATAAGATGACGGCTTGTTTGAGAATATCAGCCTTGAATTCAATTTCTCATTTGAGCTTCAAAGATGACTAATTTGCTTTATTGAATTTAGTGAGTTTTGATCTATACTTAGAGTCGATGTCCTATTCTAAAATGTCAAGCTTATTAAAGGAAGTAACTCAAACTCTTATGTATTGGTTATATAGTTTCGATATTTATTTGATGAATTATTTTTTTAAAAATTTTTGAATGTGTAAAATTTTTACAAGATAGATTGTTAGTAATGAATAATGTTATAGCAATATTAACAATACCTATATTGTATATTAATTGATCCGTTTACGAAAGTCCTTAATCTATAGAATACAATGTACAAAGTCTTTGAAGTATTATAAGTTTTCTTCTGTAATGATACAACGTAATAAGCATTTATTACAAACACACAATGTATAGTAGCCTTCCTTTAGTGCTTTAAAGATTGTGTAAGCTGCGGGCTTGCAACCTCAGCGTGGAGGGTTCGATTCCTGATCAACGCAGTGAGGATGATTCTCTTGGAGCCAGGAGTATAAACCAAGTGAGAACCTGAGAGCTAACAAGGGCATAACTTACGATTTACCTCCTCGAGTTGAAGTATTATAAGTTTTCTTCTGTAATGATACAACGTAATAAGCATTTATTACAAACACACAATGTATAGTAGCCTTCCTTTAGTGCTTTAAAGATTGTGTAAGCCTGTAAATAGCATTGGAAGAACTAATGCACATATAAGGAAAGGAAAGGAAAGGAAATTTCTTTTATAATTCTTTTGTGTTTTCACTAGATTGTCTAATTAATATAAGTTTTCTTATTTCCCCCGAACTTCATATTTTTATGGTAATTCATTCCTTCTTGATTGAAGAACAAAAAATTGTGAAAAAAGGTATTATAAATTCGAAAGGTCGAGGAAAAGTTGCCAAATACTTAGATAGAATTATTGAAGAATAGTGTTTTATTAAGAAAATTGAAATTGGAAGAGATATATTTGGCTCCATTATAATGTATTTTTGAAAAAAAAAAAAGTGTTTTGGAATTGTGATTTTTTGAATGTATGGTTAAAAAATAGGCAAAAAATTTGAATTTTCGTATAATATTATTTTATAAGAGAATGTGGGGTTGAAAATAAATTTTGAAAAAATGGAGCCCAAACATGGAGATTATAGGAGAATTAGTGTATTCAATTAGGACTTTTGAAGACTTTGATGAACTTTTTTTAAGTGATGACTTTTGTAGATTTCGTGGATCTTTTATAGATTTGTATAGATTAGTAAAAGTATTTCGTAAACTTCTATAGTTTTTCATTTTAAAACTTTTATAGATTTTTGTAGAATTCAAAAGACTTTTGAAAACTTTTATTTGAAATAGAATTTACCTAGATCTGATGTGAAATTCTCACATATAGGGTGTTAGTTCCCACAATTCCCCTTCTTCTTCCTATATAATAAAAAAAATTTGAAATTTTTTTTAATACCTTAATTAAATAAATAATAATCAAAATTATATATGATTCAATATTATTAGTATAGTAACTTTTAAAAATAAATAAATTTTAATATATTTAAATTTAATTATAAATTTTCATATAAACTTTTATAATTTAATTAAAAAATAGATATTTTTCACAAAAAAATGAATGAAGAAAAGAAAAAAAAAAGTTTCAAGAATCTAATTTAATTTTTCATAAAAAATAGAGATAAATAATAAGAGGGAGAGAGAAAGAAAGATAAATCATATATAATCAATTAAAAAAATAAAATTTAATCATACATGTCCATAGAATGTTAAAGAAAAGAAAATTTGATTTTTGATTTTTTTTTTATGAAAGTCTTCCAAAATCTCGTGATTAATGAGAGACAAATTTTAAAATTTTATTTGAGTACTTTCTGTTTAAAAGTTAGTACTCCAGAGACTTTTATAAAAGTCTCTAGAAATCATTAGAATTTGAATACCCTAAGACTTATAAAAACTTCTAAAAAGTTTTAATTGAATACACCGTAACTTTTAGACACTTTTTAAAAGGGGTAATTGGCGCAAAACATCCTTACCTTTCGAGGTTATTGTGGAAAACGTCCCTACCTTTCATTTTTTGGCATTTTTGCCCTTATTTACCACCTTTCTTGCCTTTTCACTGTTTTTTGACGATTTTGCCCTCTATTCAAATAAAAGAAAAAGAATAGAATAGAAAACAAAAGAATTAATTGCAACTAATACCCCAAAATTTCAAAAAATTACAAATTAGTAATAAATATAGGAGTTAATAGCCCAAATGGTTACTAAACTATGCCAAAGGTCCAAAAAGGTCATTGAACTTTTTTAAATATAAAAAGAAAAAAACCAAAAAAGCCAACAAAAAAATTGAAGAAACGGGCCCCACCAATAAAAAAAGGACCAAAAATAATAATAATAAAAATAAAATAAGGAATGTGAAAATGGAGGAAGGTGAAAAGTAAACCAAAAATTATTTTTTATTTTTTCAATCGTACATTTTTAATCAAAATTTATTGAAAATTTTATTTTTAGCAAAACTAATCTGTATTTTTTTTCTTTATTTTTAAAAATAAAATTTTCAATAAATTTTGATTAAAAATGTATGATTGAAAAAATAAAAAATAATTTTTGGTTTACTTTCCACCTTCCTCCATTTTCACCTTCCTTATTTTTTTTGTTGGTAGGGCCTGTTTCTTCAATTTTTTTTGTTGGTTTTTGTTGGTTTTTTTTTCTTTTTGTATTTAAAAAAGTTCAATAACCTTTTTGGACCTTTGGCAAAACCATTTGGGCTATTAACTCCTATATTTATTACTAATTTGTAATTTTTTGAAATTTTGGGGTATTAGTTGCAATTAATTCTTTTGTTTTCTATTCTATTCTTTTTCTTTTATTTGAATAGAGGGCAAAATCGTCAAAAAACAGTGAAAAGGACCTTCAGCTCAAGAAAGGTGGTAAATAAGGGCAAAAATGCAAAAAAATGAAAGGTAGGGACATTTTCCACAATAACCTCGAAAGGTAAGGATGTTTTGCGCCAATTACCCTTTTTAAAAGTCTTTAAAAGTCTCAATTGAATACACCGTGACTTTTAGAGATTCTCAAAAAGTCTCAATTGAATACTTTTGAACTTTTTAAATCTCAAAAAGTTATTAAAAGTTTTAATTGAATGCACCCCCTTTAATGTCTACCTACGGGGATTGGAAATGAAAATATCTCTAAAGATTATATTTTGTTGGAATTATTAATTTTCCTACGTAACTGTAGCAATCAACATATGTAAACTTCAATTATTTTTCGTTTTTAAAAGTTTTTATTCTTGATTTGATTTATTTAAACACTCTATTGCTATTGAGATGTTCAGTTTATAGTATATCAATACTTAGAAAGATAAATTTTTTAATCTACTTATAACGTGCATCCTCTTTTAATTATTACTACTGGTAGGAAAAGGAAAAGGCATTTATTTTATTTTATTATTATTAATTTTTGTGTGTGTGTGTGTGTATACACTAAAAATAAAAAAAAGGGAAGAAAAAAGTGGAAAAAAATAATACGAAAAGCAATTCAAGACAGAGTTTGAAATTATAATCTGCTGCAAGAGTAAATTTAGGATATTCATCTTATTACCCATATTATCTTTACAAAACATTTTAGTCATTCGGTTCTCTTCGTTATCTTACCTTAGCCCACGTTTGACCCATTAATTTTTATTCTATTACATTTCATTTTTCTCTTTCTTATTTTCAATTACACAATCTTTTATAAAATAATATTACACGTAAATCGAATTTTTTTTCTTCTTTTTCAGTCACTTATTTAAAAAATTAAAAAATACTATTCCACCAATTAATATTGGTAATCTACCAAAATCCTAGTTGTTTCCAATTACAAGCTATTATACCTTTTTATAAAAAAGTAATAATATAATCCCACAAAAAATTTAGTAGTCACGCGTTTGCAACTCATAAAATTCAAATTTCACATTTCTTGAAATAAAAATTTTAATTTCTTTTAGTGATAGTAGCTGATTAATTTACATGTATTAGTTTTATATATTTTCCAAAGATTCTCGTGTACCAAACTAGATTTCCCTTAAATGAGCTTGAATGGAATGAAAAAGTAGTATCCAGCTTCTCAAGCACGTTAATTGCGGATGGAAACTTGTTTCTTCATTGGTCAAAATTCTGCTAACCTTTGCCCCTTTTCATTTATAAATACCCAGCTGCATTTTTTTTTAGCAGAAAGAAATATATATTACAGAAGAATTTGAAGAAAGCAAAATGGCTGGTCCTAAATTTCTAGGGTTTCTGTTTCTATGTACTGTGTTTCATCTTTCTTCTTCCGGTGGGTTAGAAATCTGTCAAATGTTCCATTCAATGAAGGTTTTAATAAACTCTATGGAGAACTTAATGTTATCCCTTCCGAGGATAACAAATCTGTGCAGATTTCTATGGATGAAAAAACCAGTTCTGGCTTCCATTCTAAGGCAATGTACATGCATGGATATTTTGGGGCCTCTGTAAAGTTACCAGAAATTTATACAGCAGGTGTTTTTGTAACGTTTTACACGTCAAACAATCAAGAATATCTGTATCGCCACGACGTAATTGATTTTGAGTTTTTGGGACATATAGACGGCCAAGAATGGGTGATTCAAACAAATTTCTATGGAAATGGAAGTACTTATAGGGGAAGAGAAGAGAGGTACGCGCTTTGGTTCGATCCTGCGAAAGATTTTCATCACTACGGAATTCTTTGGACTGAGAATGGAATTCGATATTATGTCGATGATGTTCCAATTAGAGAGATACGCGTTGTGGTTCGATCCCGCGAAAGATTTTCAATTCTACGGAATTCTTTGGAGTGAGAATGGAATTCGATATTATGTTGATGTTCCAATTAGAGAAGTGAAGAGTTGATAGAATGGATGCTGATTTTCCCGCCAAGCTAATGGCTTTGTATGGTACTATTTGGAATGGATCTAATTGGGCTACCTATGGAGGCAAATACAAATTGGATCTCGAGTATGCTCCATACATTGCAAAGTACTCAAATTTTATGCTAAATGGATGCCCATTTGAACCGACCCAGAACTCAACCCAGTGCGATGACTACCCGCGATTTTATGACACCTCACTAGATCAGAGAATCAAAATGCAGGGTTTTAGAAGGATGTACATGACATATTCATATTGCTGTGACAAGAATCGTTACACTTTTCCTTTGCCAGAGTGTGTATTCGATTCGAAGGAATTTGAACTTCTTCTAAAGTTTGATCCATGGACATTCGGAGCAGCCAGTCACGAGGCAAGAAAGTAAATCGATGGTGTGTAATTTCAAGCTTTTGTTGGATATATAATAGCCTTTTGATTTGTTGTTTTTTAGTTTATGAAATTAAATAAATTTATAATATTTATATGTCATTGTTTATTAAGAAGAGATAATATTTTTGTCGAAATGTTTGCAAATGAATTATTGATTTATTTTAGGTCAACTATAAATATGCTGCCCACCTTTATTGATTTCACTAATATGGAAGTGGGGACATCATTTTTGGTTAGTTGTAATACATCAAGTCTTCTATATCATTTACTCATTTTATAATTCGTTCGTCCTAAGTAGAGTGGAAGCTTGTTGACACTATTCACCATTCGGGCATCAAGGCAATTTCTTTACTACTACGAAAATGTCGATAACAAAAGACTACTCCTATGAATGCTGACGGGAGCTATACCTATTAGAAAGATTTTTAAGTGAATAGAGATCATGTCCTTTGAAAAGTCCTTGAACAGAGAAGAAAGCACTCAAACAAATTTTATCATCGTGATAATAAAAAAAGAAGAAGAAGATTTGCAAAGGGATAGCCATGCCTATCCAAGCAGAGCAAAAGTGTGCCCACTCCTACAGAGCAAAGGGGTTATTCTTTGTAGAGTGAACATGGTTCGGTTTGGACGGTTTGTGACAAATTTTTGAACTAAACCATTAAAGTGATTTGCAATTTTTTCCATATCAAACTAAACCACTTTAATTTCTAAACCTGACTAATTCAAAGTACCTTTTTTGATTTGTGGCTCAAGTATATAGTAGTCCTCGTGGAAACGCTCATACTTTTCACTTTATTACTTAATCGTGGAAAAATAAATGATCAAGTTTTTGATGTCATTGTTGGGGACTATTGTATTTAATTAGTTTTAGCTTTCTTTTTCTTTTTCTTTTTCTTTTTCTTTTTTGTTGTTGTTGCTGTATTAGTTTTAATTTCATATTAGAAAAATGTTATAGGGCTTTATCTTTTTATTTTTAAGATCTTGCACGTAAAGTTCGAGGCATTGTGATCTTACTCAATTTGATTTGAAAATTGAACGAACAATTAAGTTGGGAAGAAAAGGACAAATAGAAGCTCAACAAAAACAACAAGCAGAACCAATGATAGAAAATATATAGAATCAATCAGTTGTTGAGTTGAATGTAAATGCAACACATCCGGTTGTAGTTGTGGGTAATGGGAATGAGAGATTGATGGAAAATACACGATTCCACCAGTAGTAGAAAGTCGATCTAGCATAGCTTATTTAGGTAGTCTAAGTAAAAAATTATTGAACAAATACATCCTACCAAAGATGATTCCTAAGTTGAGGGATAAAATCACTATACTCTCTCAACTCGATTCATAGTACTATTACGAAGCATGGGAAATATACCAATGTTTACTTCGACAATGCCCACAATATGATTTGCAGAATTAGCTCCAGGTACAATACTTCTACATTGGGCTAAATTCGACTAGCAAGGCTAATGTTGACTCTGCATGTTATGAATCAATTACAAAAAAGACTACAAATCATGTTTATTAGATAATGGAGATTTGACATACCTCAGTGCATTGTGGCCGACTAGAGATCAGGCGGAAAGAGAGCTGCAAGGATGTACAAGGTTGATGCATTGATAGCTATTTCAGCACAGTTAGCAAAACTAACTAAAAAGGTAGATAGTTGGACAACCAATCAAATAGTAAATGCAATGCAAATAGTTGGGCCGAGATGCAACCATCGTGGGGGTAATCATGAAAGTGTGGATTGTAATGAGGGGAGTCCATTTGTATAGTCAGTCGATGATGTGAATTACATGCAGCAAAACAATCTCCATTCCAATACATACAATTCGGGTTGGCGAAATCACCTAAATTTCTCCTGGAGACCTACGGTGCACCATATCAGAATGTACTACCAAGTTTCCAATAGCTAGAAAAGGCATCATAGGAAGAAACGATTCGCAAAATGGTAGCATTATCTACTTGCATATGCTAAGATGGCTGAAGCATCAACTAAGTTAATGCAACTGAATGAGAAAAATTTCAAGTTCAATGGGCTGTTATACAAAATTTGGAAAATTGGATAGGGCAAATAGCCAAAGCATTTTCAGAAAGACAGCCAGGGACTCACCAAGTGACATTGAGACAAATCTCAAATAGTAGGGAATGATAGTAAGTGCTGTGAATGAGAAAATTGAGGCAATTACTACATGGAGTGGGGTTTAAGTTCCAAAAATTACAATCAAAAGACAAGTCGCATGAAACATTTCAGAGATGAGTGGATTGACTAGAACAATTAGCAAAAATAGTTCCAAATAAAAAATTAGATAATCCATAAGTTAAGGCAACTGCTCCTATCACGACATATGTGCCTCATGTCCCATTTTCTTAGAGATTACAAAAAAGGAAGGTTGAAGAACACTTTGCTAAGTTCTTGGACATATTTAGGAAGCTTCATGTCAACATCCTATTAATTGAATCCATATCTCAGATACTAAGCTATACAATGTTTTTGAAGTATCTTATCAAAGAAAAGAAAGCTTATTGAATTTGAGACCATCAAATTAAATTTAGAGTGTAGTGCTATGTTGTAAAACAAATTATATCCTAAATTAAAAGATCCAGGTGGTCTCAAAATACCATGCTCAATAGGAAATTATTATACTTTCAGTTGTTTATGTGATTCCGAAGCAAATATAAATTTTATTGCATTTTTTGTCTATAGGAATTTAGGTTTTGAAGAGTTGAGGGACACAACTATCTACCTTCAACTAATAGACAGATGAATATATACTCTCAAGGAGTGGTTGAGAACATGCTCATTAAAGTGAGGAAGTTCATATTCCATTAGAATTTGTTGGCGTAGACATAGAAGGACCATGGAATGCATCACTAAGTCTGACTATCATGGAAATTTACTGTCAATAATTTGGGCTATCATGGACTTTGAAGCTAGCAAACTAATCTTAAGGGTGGATGATGAACAAAAGAAGTTCAAAATCTATACTAGCATCGAGAAACCATCCTATGAAGAGAATATCATAAAGGTTAAGGAGAAAGAAGCGAAAGAACATTTAAAGTGTGAGCATAAAAAAGAGTTGTTGGATTATTAGGAGTCAATCCAATTTCTTGCCCTTTATGTATTTCCATTGCATGTAGTTCTTAGGTTGCATTAGTTTTAGACATGTTTTTATTTAATGAAAAGGATCATCATATCTACATCAAATCTTTAGATAAAGAAAAGAATTTAAATGAGTCATAAAAGTAGAAAAATCATGTAGCATGTTTTTCAAGATTCCAGAGATGTCAAAAAAATTGGATATCATACACACCACATTATAACTTTTTCACTGTTTCATGACTCTTTATTTGTTTTCTTTTATTTTTCAAAGGTACATGGATATTAAACATGAGTAAGCTTAATAAGTTAGTTGACGTAAAAAATATCTAAGCATGATTTTGAGCTAACTTTTAGGGAAAAAAACACTTTTATTGATAATGAAGGGTACAAATGTGTTTCTTTATGGGAGTGGATTGTTTTCGATGGTACTTGTCCCTCGGAGAGGACCATCCCTTTTCAATTTATAGAGAGAATTAGGTCAATTCTCTTGAAATTATGTCTTTTCAGTCGGATCAATCGTAATGCAAAGATTGGTTTGTGTGTCATCAATCTCTTTTTTGGCTGGCTAATGAGGCTGGCTCCCACTAGATCGTATTATTCTCCACTTTATCATAAAATCTTGACCTGCTTCAGATAAATAGTTTTGGTGGTTAATTGGTGGTTTTAGGCGCTGACGTCACTTCTTCCAAATGTATCCGATTGATTGTGTGATTTGACAAGGTGTAAAGAATCTGCAATCATTATATCTTTTAAAATTACGGCAGCCACAAGATCGAGTTGAGCTCACAAATCCAACCTGGTATGTGGAAGAGATAGGTGCTAAATACATTTTAATTGAGATTGAAGATTGGTGGTCAACAGATACCCCTAGGTCAGTGCTTTCCCAGGGGATGGATTGACCCTTGAACTCAAATGGCTCATTTATTTGCTCATTATTATTTGCAGCGTTCAACGAGAATGCCAGTGTCACGATTCCATATTGATAAGTTGTCCCACACTTTCAATTGCCTCTTTTGTCAAAATTACGTAGTTTTGTTTTGATGAATTTGGGTCTTCCATTTTTTCTCCATTTCTTCATGTAATGGCCTAGGCAGAGTGACTTTCCATCTCTTTAAACATCTTTTCCCATTTTCATAGTCCATTTTACTTTCATGCTTTATTCTGTCTCAAGGAAACAAGAAACTCTTTCGTGCGTCTCTTTCCTTTCTGTGTGAGGTCTTCCGTTCCCAGATCGCAGGTATTCATCTTTTTAGAAAGCGATTTTTATTACTTTTCTTGTTCTTTCACCTTGATTTAGTATATGAGTTCAAAGAGTCTATAGTTCACTGCTGGGATAACCAGCAGGAAGAATCAGTCCTTCCTACTTATAGTTCTTCTTCAAGTTTTCAGGAAATCCTAACCCCTATCCCTATCTCCATTGTAAATCCTATAGATTTAGCTCGTCCTGTGAATATAGAGTTATGACCTTAGGGGTTCTTGAGGAGAGGAGGCTGGGTCATGTGGGACAGTGAGGGAAATAGTTCTAAGGAGTGAGGGGCGAGCTCCTATAGATCGGTGGTGACGGGAGATATGTTGGCGAGTTGAAGGGCCAAGTATGGTATCCCTAGTTCGGTAGAGATGATAATTCTTGAACCATCTGATCGAATTAACGCTACCCTAGTGAAAGCGTGACTTTAAATTCAACCATTCTGAATGTCGGCCTTAGTCTTCCATTCCATAGGGTTATCCGTAAATTCCTTTCTTTCTGGAGAATAGCTCTGAACCAGTTATGTCCTAACGAGTGGCAAACATTAATAGCCACTCTGATATTGTAAAATTAGTTCGGGATCTTTGAGCTTATAGTTGAAAACTCCCTTTTCACTTTTAAAAAAGATAAGAAGAACTCCGGCTGGTAGGATGCTAGCGTTAGGCCTAGGATTGAAGGCTCCTTGGTGTTAGATATCCCTTCTTCGATCAATAAGTGGAAGGAAGAATTCTTTTACGTATTGGGAGATTGGCAGTTCCATCCCGTCGAGGAGAATAGAGAGGATGTGGTTTCCACTCTCTATTACTTGTTGTGTAAGTGGAAGTCCCTTTATCCTTACCGGATTCACTGGTAGCATGTTTCTAATCTCTTCATTTTTGTTTATGTAGTTTACAAGAAGCTAACCCTGACCTTGGCCACTCAAAGGCGAGTCAAGGCTATCAGAGCCCTGCTAAAGATACAGAGTTCTTGCAAATTTGTAATCTCTAGCTCCAATCTATTCCAGGTAGGATTATCTTAGCTAGAGCCCTTGACCTCTGCGACTACCAAAACTTTATCTTCCATCCTAATCTCTTCCATTGAGGACAATTTTTCCTTAGGAGGGTTTTTGCTAAGAGTTTGTTTTGACTCTAACATTTTTTTCTTCGTTTTAGGTCGTGACGTAGATATGTTAGGTTACAAGGAAGGTAGCTGCCAAGAAGGAGAAAAGAGAGAGGCCTGGCTCAAGTTGTTACCCAACCTGAAGAGGTCGAGGTAGAAGAGGTTCAGCCTTTGAAATGGGCTCCCTCTAAACCACGGCCAATGAGGTCGACACCTGTTCACGAAATTATTTCTTTCGATTTAAAACTATCGCAAGTGTATAGTTCGTTAACAAGTAATAAAGTGAAATATTAAGTTCTGAATATTGTCCCACAGAGATCAAGTAGTTCAATTTTATCTACCTTAGCCTTAATCGAAATGAATTTATCAATTTGACTTTAACCTAAGAAAAGCACTAATTTAGTGGAAACCATAATTTATGAAAATCCTAATTTTGCTAAACCAACTGTGAAATGAATTGATTATGCAAAACGATGTGTCTAAATGAAATTAATTGCAATGTGATGATTGGAACGCAAAATTGATTGTATTCAATGAAATTGGAAAGTACTAGGATCACGAATTCCTATGTAGTAATCATTTGAAACGCTAATTTCACAATCTGACAACACATATTGATTAGTGACGAATCAATGATCCTAAGTCTATCCAACATACCCTCCTGAGAAATATTGAACCTATTCTTATATACCACTGGCATTTATCCCTATGACGGATGCATATGCATAAAAATGCATGTAGTTTTATGAGCAATTAACGATTCACGAAAAGCATAGACGTATATTTCTATCCCCTATCAGACCCTACGATGATTTATACATTGTCAAATCTATTTCCCTTCTCTTGAATTTAAGAAATAAATTACTACACATCACATAATTGCGTGCACTCAATCATGGACGAAATTAATGTATATAACTCATTCAAATAATCAAATACGTGTTTAATTGTAAAATTGCAAAAATTAAAATCTAAAGATCATATTACATAGTTCATCGATCTCCTAGTACAAGAAAACATAGCCTAACATGGAGAAACTAATGGAATACATAAATTCTTGAAGATAAAACATCACCAGATTATAGATACGCGTGAAATCTTGAAATCTTCGTTAATCTCCCTCAAATTCATCTCCAATATGTGTTTTGTTCTCCTCCAATGCGTTCTGGCCCTAATTCTGACGAGTCTAGGCTTTTATGTCGTGTTTCCTTCGAGTTCCAAAAGAGTTTTAATGCAAAACGGAAAGTGCAGAATCGACCCTCTGGTTTTTGCCTATGCAACCGCATAGGCTTAAGAATTTTGGGGTCTTCACTTTCAGTTACCTAGCTCGTGACCGCATGGTAATAGTGAATGCGATCGCATAGAAGCTTCTTTTGAAGGTATTCATTTTAGTCCTTTAACTTTCTTCTCTTCCAATTTCACCTCGTTTCTTCCTTCTTCTATTTCCATCAACTAATATTGACCTCCAATTGGTACTTGGCATGATCAAATCTTCAATTTCTCCTTTCAGGTCATCTTTTGGTTATTTGCACTTGGGTCCCCTAAATTTTCACACTGCTTCGTTTTAGTCCTTTTTGCTTCTTTTTCTCGTGAATTCTATCATGTCCATCAGTATACCATACAATCCAAGAATTAAACAATTTAAAATCACAATTCAAACACTTTGCTCGTAATTTAGTCATGTTTGTGAGTTATATAAGTGCATAAAAACGCACTTATCAAATCCCCCAAACTTGAACTATTGTTTGTCCTCAAACAAAATAGTGACTTAACTCTCAACAAACATAGCTTAATAACCTGCCGTGTCTCAGGATTGAAACTTAGTATTTGACATCAGAAAAAATTTCAATAATGCATGAATGAAATCAAAATTTACCTCTTAAATGTACACTTAGCGTATGTGTGTGAACTCATGCCAACATATCAAGCTCATGATTGGTTTAATTCCGACCCAAAGTGGTCATATTTATCCTTACTTCACTTGTTAGATACACACCCCCAAACTTACTTTTTTCGCTCAATTATCCCGAGATGTGCTCTAAAGTTAGGAGCTTAAGTAACTATAGTCCTTACCCTCTCTTAGTTTGGATAGTTTTCACTATCACAAGTTCATATGTCAACAAATTGAGGTTCTCCTAGATTTGATTGCTTCAACACTTAAGATTAAACTCAGTTATTTGTCTCACCTCAAAGGTGTAATTTTATCAATCAAATGTCTAAGGGCTTTATCCATACTTTCTTGTTTTTTTTTTCTTATTTTATTTTTTTATTATCATTATTTTTTTTATGTCATCTTCTCATTTTGCTTTTTATATAACTCCTGTAATGAGCTTTTGGTCGATGACTCCCAAATCAGTTGGCTTTAGGGCACCAAGTTTTAAACCTCTATAGGCTTATTCACTCGAGTTATAAAGGCTCGATCAGATGACTTTTTATTGACCTCTTCCCTTCTTGCTTTCTATATGACCTCTGTAGCGAGTTTTGGGCCGATGACTCTCAAACCAGTTGGCTCTAGGGCACCAGATTTCAAAGTATCCTTACATGCTTACTTGCTTGAATCATAAAGGCATGGAAAAAGGATTCCTATTGTTTACTACTTAGATTTATGCCCTTTATTATTTTTCTAGACATTTGGTCTTTAACATCAACCCCTAATTTAAAACTTTCACCTAGTCTTCATCTCACATGTCTAGGTAATTCACACAACAAAATTCATGCACGGAGCCTCCACTTATCTCAATGTTCCCCTATAATTGTTAAACCGTCTCCAAACTATTTAAAAAAAGCTTATGAGTCAATACAATAGAGGTTTTCTAGTTTCTCCTATTTTACTCAAAAATCCAATCACTAACCTAACATGTAGAGCATGAGTGGCGTGCAAAGAATGTCAAGTGTTACATCAACAAGTATCAGCTAATCAAATTCTACACCATATCTACAATTTCTAATGTATACTTATTTCAATAATCACATCATTGCCGGCAAGGCTATCAAACCCATACAAGCATGTAATGAACTGAATACAACATATTTATCCAATAATCACTCATCAAGCACACAATATGCAACCAGTAAACAGAAGTATTGATGGATTGTGATAGATTCGAAACAGATTACATGCCGATAGTTTAGTGTCCAAAATGTGTCACCATTCAAAATATGCCACCACATAATTTGGAGGACAAGTGCAAATTAGAAATATGAGTTAAACACGACTCCACTGATCACTGTGGTGGTGGTGACTGGAAACTAGGTCCCGCAGTGTCCTTTCCTGGTGGAGGTGAGAGATGGACCAAGATATGCCTTAATAGGTTCGACTGCTAGACCTGCTTTACCTGCACAGCTCTCATCACGTTACTCTGTACTCTAGCTTTTTCCTCCATGCTACATATTCTTTTCCAAGTGTCATTTACCCTTATCTGTATGCCATCCACTCTACCCACATACACACTCAGCCGCTCGTTCATAGTCTCCGTCTCCCTCCTAACTGATCAGGCCTCCTAGTAAGCAGTTTGTGCTATGATTTGGATGGTACTGATATCACATTGGGCTGTCTGCATGTCGATCGTCAAAGTTCCTAGAGCTTGCAGGATGCCCTGTTTGTCGCAGCTGGTCCCCGTGAGAGTCGTAAATGTCTGACATAATAAGTGTGTATCAACTCCCATCAGTGGTGGAGGAGCTTGTGACATCTCTTTATTTGTAGCTGCTTGTCCTGCCGCAGCTTGTTGCTGCCTGCACTGCTCATTTTCTTCATTTTCTCTATGCTTTATCCTGGCTCTGTCCTGAGCCTCCAGTGAAGTGCGCTTTATAGGGGGACTAGGTTTAGCAGGAGCTTTCTTTGGTGGGATAGTGACACCTGCTGCCTTGCATATTCTACTGATGAGGCTGGGAAAAATTAGAGAACTATGCCTACTTCCCAAAGTACCCAAATTGTGTATCTGGTCATAGCAGAGCGTGGCAAGATCGATCTCATTTCCTCGAACCAAGTGATAGATGAAACCGACTGTAGGATCTGTGAATGTTGTTCTGAGTGATGTTGGCTCCATATTGTGGCACATAAATAGCCACAGGATGGCTAATTATGGTGTTAGCTCAATTTGGTGCCATTTAGTTGTTTGGAGTGGCCAAGCATTCTCTCGCCCCAATAGGACCTTTGCCATTCGTTCCAGTTAAACTCACCTGGGATAAGGGTTATGTTGTTCCACGTGAGCTGATAATAATCATGTATAACCTTAGGTGAGAACATGATCCACTGTTCCCTAACCCATGTCTGGTGCAAATGATCGGAGCCCGGTGTATCAATATCAGCATTGAAGTTCACATAAAATTCTCCAACCAAATTCTCATATACAGGGTGTGGCCGTTCCACTATTTTCTCCCATCCACATTGCTCGACCAAAGTGACTAATTCGAAGCCAGGGAAATCATCCAATTTTACTCGTCTCTTTGGGATAAGTGCCCACCGATTTACAACATTGGAATACCGGGTTAATGTTTCGAAGTTCGGGAATCTTTGTATTCTCCCTTCGAGCTCTCTAGTACGAGCTGTCCCAGATGATGTTTCGACTTTTTCCTTCCGTTTTGAGGTTCTTTTCAACGGCATCCTGTAAGCGGAAAATTTTCAATGTCAAAGTCACGGAGTGTAATGAATTATTCGTGAAGAACAACAGGAAAGTCTATTGTGACGCATAAGTCCCCCAAACTTACTTCACGATGCATGTTTATTGCATTGGTATGCAATATTCAACAATGGATGTTCGTGATAGTAGAAATGTTGCACCAATTATAAAAACTGAAAAAATTAGGCTTAAACATGCAGTTTTAGAAATTTTCAATCATGATCGAGTGAGGACTTTCGCCCCCGGGTATCACTAAGAATATCAAAAATATTCCTGGAAAACCTCCAGGCATATAGAAGTATTCAATGTAATCTAGCCCATATTGAAATTTCAAGTTGATCAGAAGTCGTTTGGTGAGGAAAATGAAAGGGTCAAATAGGTGACGTAGGGTGCCGTGACCTAGCCGTGTCGTGCCTTCGTGTGTGCAATTTGGGATTTTGTGTTTTCCAAAGCCTTTTCTGTGATATCTCATTACCCAAATGCTACTTAACTCAATTGGATTGCACCACGAAAGCAAAGTTTACAAAATTGCATAAAACTCGTCACTTAGGCATTTTATCGAACATGTTGTATGCGTGAACTTTGACTTCTGCCATATGAATGAATGAATGAGTAAAATCATTCCAACCAAGCATCAAAATCATATTCAATACCCATTGCATCTACCTATGTCCTTTTTCTATAATTTACTAAAGAAAATTGAATGTGGACCGAAAATTGAAATAATAAGGAGCACAAGAGAGGGACCGATTTCATACCTTGGAGCTAATGCTTATATGATGAATGTGTGGATTTTGCGATGTATTCCTGAGTGATTGTTGATAGTTAGGTGCAAGAAGATGAATTTGTGTGTGATATCGTGAATGTGTGCATGTGATTTGGGGAAATTCTCGGTGTTGAGAGTGTGAGAGAGGGGGAATCGGGCGTGTGAGTGTCGTGGGTTTTAAACTAAATTTTTTTATGCGACTACATAGAGCAAACTCATGCGGTTGCATAGGGTAGTGTGTCAGGGCCATTTTAGGCCCTGACCATGTACATGCGACCACATGGATGTTTAGTCTATGCAATCGTCCTTTTTTTTTTTTGGAAGAAAGTTTATTATGCAAATGAAAAATAAATAATGCAATTGATCCCCCAAATAAAAACATTGACTTAGCTCAAAGTTGCCTTAAAAGTTTGTTTTCGATTGGTGAATTGACCTGGCTACTCACATATCCGAAAAATTTTGAAAATATTTTAACCAACATGGGGTATGTGCCGGCCAATGGACTTGGCCTCAAACCAATTTTTGAATTGACTTCAACCCACATTCCGAAAATGTTATGATGACTGTGTACCTCTAAATGCGTGAATGTCACACCCAATTACCTAAAACAACTTCAATCATTCTTGACTCGTGCTCAATGCATAGGGACTCGTGTGGATAGTTCTTAGACTCTTCTAAAATGCATGGATGATCGATGATCTACATAAAAAATTGCAAACATTAAATTGAAAAATTCTTACGCTAATGCATATAAACAAAATAAATCAAAAGGATACAATGTGTTGCCTCCCACCCAACGCTATGTTCTAGTCAATAGCTCGACTTTCCCACTTCTGTTACAAGTAGGTGTCCCAAGTTGAACGGTGGACTTTTGTTTGGAGAAGTCACTGCCCCAATAGTGTTTTAGCCTTTGCCTATTAACTGTGAAGGTATCTTTTGTTTCATGGTTGACCTGTATGGTTCCATATGGCAGAACTTTTGTGACAGTGTAAAGACCCAACCACCTTGACCTTAATTTTCCCGGGAAGAGTTTGAGTCTCGAATTATACAACAGAACTTTCTGCCCCACTTCGAATTCTTGACTCTAAATGTGTAGGTCGTGCCACTTTTTTGTGCGTTCTTTGTAAAACTTCGAGTTTTCATATGCTTCCATCATGAATTCATCTAACTCATTGAGCTGCAGTAAACGCTTTTCACCGGCGACCTCCAAATCCATGTTCAACTGTTTCATAGCCCAGTATGCCGGTGTTCTATTTCTAATGGGAGCTGGCACGCTTTTCCAAAAACTAGGGCAATATGGAGACATATCCATCAGTGTCTTGAATGTTGCACTATAGGCCCATAATGTGTCATCCAGCCTTTTAGATCAATCCATACGAGATGAATTCACTGTCACCTCAAGCATTCTCTTTAACTGCCGATTGGAAACTTCAACTTGCCCGCTAATCTGTGGATGATATGGGATAGCTACACGGTGTTTAACGCCATATTTAGTCAACAACTGTTCAAACTAGCGATTACAGAAGTGTTTGTCCCGTCACTGATTATTGCCCGCGATGTGCCATATCTGGTAAAGATGTGTTTTTTCAAGAACACAATCACCACCTTTGCATCGTTTGTTGGCAATACAACTGCTTCCACCCATTTTGACACATAATCAACTATCACCAGGATGTACTGATTTGAGAACAATAGGAGAAAAGGTCCTATAAAGTCGATTCCCTAGACGTCAAATATCTCAACTTTCAATATGTTGTTAAGTGGCATCTCGTTCCTTCTTGAGATATTCCTCGTGCATTGACATCTATCACACCTCTTGACATACTCAAAGGCGTCTCTGAACAACGTAGATCAATATAACCTCGACTGTAAAATCTTCGTAGAAGTCTTTGAAACTCCAAAGTGTCCCACATAGACAGATGAATGACAATGCTCAAGAATTTCGGGTATTTCATCTTCAGGTATGCACCTTCTCAAAATTTCGATACCTATTATTAAGGACGTACCCGGCTTCCTATTTGAGATCTAAAGGCTCAGATGATTTTACTAGCCAATGTAAGGCAATCCTTGTCTGCTTTCATCCGGTGGGCGAATTTTCCATCTCCAAGGAAAAACACTTTGATCTCCCATCAGAAAAAATTCCCAATTCTCTTTACTTTTTTCCCAAAAATCTCTCTCAAGATTTTTTGTGTCGCCAACAACGTCTGCTCTCATTTTTTGACAAGGTTCAAGTTTTGTATTAGGTAATATTCTAGGTTTCCTGTTCGATAACCTATCTTTCTCTTTTTGGTTCTTGTTCTGTTCCTTTTTCTCCTTAATTTCACCATTATAAAAAAACTCTGGTGAGCAAATGCTAGATGTTTACGGAGGAGATGTTGCTTGAAAACTAGAGGGATGATGACAATGGCGAAGGCGAAAGCATGTGCGGTCATGGACTTCAACTAAAATGGTGGCGAACATACAATCTTGCCACGTGCCTAACTGCTAGAAGCCTGCTTTGCTTTCACTGCCACATCAGTGCCTAGATGGAATTCATGGTGTAACAGATTTTATTTTATTTTTTCAGAAAGGAGAGTTATTATAAAGAATAAGCTTATTTTGTGTTGATTTCTTAAAGTGGTAGATTTAAAAATTCATCTTCGCTAGGGTGGATATATATAAGCTAGGGCAGACACTTGACGATCGCTTGAGTGAATGCTCAACGACAATCCAATATATAGGAAAAAAATTTCGAGCTCCGAACGGCTGCCATGACTCGTTGGACCATACATATAGCATCAAAACATTAGTAGAAAACAATAGAAGAAAATCTTTATCAACTGCAATACATGCAAAAATTAAGTCACTTTGGACCTCAGCATAAAATGGTAATAAAACAATAATAAATATGTAATTTTTTTAATTTTTTTTAATGGCTAATTAATGACTATAACGATAAGAGAAAGCTAGATAAACTTTGAAATGTCACCTTCAAAAGTGTTGCAAAGTCCTCAAAATAACTAAACTCGTCATTTCAGAATCTCAATAATTGCACATGTGAACTTGCGCTAACGGACATTATTTGGAAAAATTTAGTGAACTCTCTCGGTGTCAAAATTTGTATCCAAAAAATTATTAATTTTATCCAAATTCCTCATTTCAGAATCTCAATAATTGCATTAATGAACATGTGCTAACAAATATTGTTTAACTAAAAGGATTTTATTACATCTACATCAAAATTTACATAAAGGATTACAAAATATCACTTGAAAACCTTTTACATGTACATCAAGATTTACATAAGGGATTATTCGTGAAAACCTTTTACAAAGTTCAGTGACCATTTGGATTATTATCTCTTGATTTAAGACATATTCAACTTTTTCATTCAGTCTTTTCCCTCTACATCATTTTCGGTAACCTCTTATGTATATTTTTGATGTACAATTAGCAAAACCCTAACAAAAATCATTGAAATCTATCAGTGTTGTCGTGTAAAAATTTTATTCAAAGCAATTATTAATTTTATATGATCACGGTTAAGGTTAATTCTCTATTCAATTACAATACATAAGAGTGTCTACACACACACACACACAAAAAATTAATCTTTTAAGATATATAAAACTCAAACTCAATATGGTATCATAATTTATTAAGCTTACAAAATCAATTTAAAAGCTTAAATGTCTGATAGTTGTATTATAAGGTTGATGTCCTTAAATGATTCATCTTGCGTTGACTTTTAATAACTGATACAAATGGGATTAGGTACTACTTTTATCACCAATGTTGACCTTTTAAAGGGATCCAATTGTCCCATATGTTTTAACATTTAACGGGCGGTTCTATCCATTAGAAAGTTCAAATGAGTAGTTGAAAAAAGAGTATCTTCTGTAAACAATTATTTATAAATATTTTCAAGTAGTAGAAAAATGATAAATACTCAAACAAGAAACAAATATTTTGTGATTTTTGTTTTGCCACAAATTTGTACATAATTTTGTTAATGCACTAAAACTGAGCACT
>NW_019237941.1:60124-67907 GCF_002742605.1 Olea europaea var. sylvestris | reverse complement strand
TAAGGTTATGAATCTCATAAAATATATAGTTAAAAATAAATTAAATACATAATTAAAATAGAAATTTAGTCAATTTATAATCTCAAAATAAATAGGTCTACAAGTGGGACATTGAATCATGCAAGTTCAAACAACAATGATAAAAGTAAAAAGTCATTAATGTTATATAAAATAGTCAACTTTGCTCTAGCCAGCCTACCCAATTTGCCTTGCGAAATTCTAACAATACCGATCTTTATCAACGCATTTAAAATAATTATCTTCTACAACCTTAATAATTGTGAGCATATGAACCACTGCGCTCACACACACATCTTCGGAGATATTGCTCATTTCTCAATAAAATATTCATAGAATTTCAATAATACATTCATTTCAAATGGAAGGAGGAAATGCTTGGGTTCAATTCCACCACACACACACATATATATATATAAACACACACATCAAGTGAGAATTATTTTTTTGGACGATTCTAGCCATACAATAATTCGATTATTTCAATAATACATCGCTTTAGTTTTTCAATATGCATTTAATTTATTGTTATGCATCGCCACCAAGACTCCGATGGAAGACCATGTCACAGACCAACTGGAGTGTAAAGTCAACAATCAGAAAACAAGTTAAAGGAGGAGTCGATGCTCCCTGCCCAGAAGTTCCTCACACTTTTAGTTAAAGCTCCCTCTGAAGTAGTTGAAGTCGTCCCTCCATCTAAAGCCTCCCTTGGTTGGGGCCCTAACTGTCATTTAAAGGATCTGTAGACAATCTTTAGAAATGATTGATGCAACGTTTGTAATAATGAATGTCGAACTGTCAACCTAGGATGTAGGATGGTCGACCCCTTGTTAATGTATTAAATGCATAGTAGATTGAGTGATGTGACTTTGGTATGGGAGATGTAGCCATGTGGTTCCAATCCAATGACAATCACTTCAGCTAGAATCTTATAAATGAGGAACACTTGTAATATTTGTTCTTAATGCAACTCTTTACACTTAAAGCTATCATTGTCTTCTCTCTTGCTTATTTCATACTCTTGTTTGTTAGAATTTAGATTATATTGCTTCAATTGAGTTGTTAGTGAATAATTATTATTATGCAATCGATTGTAAATATACCGTCGGTTGTATGAACATTTTTGTCTCGAGTTATAAAGCATCTCCCACGTTTATATATGGTAACCTCCTTCGATCGAATCTTTGGTCAAAACATGTTGAAGTTTGCTTACTTAGACGTGAGTGACTTGACATTTATTGCCCACAAAATCACTACAAAAAACTGAAAGCCCAGGAATGACTAACCAAGAGGAGGGTGAATTGGCTTTTAAAACTTTTTTGAAAATTAATTCTAGATGTAAACCAATATGATAACAAATATGTCAATTAATCAAATATGCACAAATACGAAAGTAAGTAAAGACTAAATTGATAAATTCAAATAATAAGCGCAAATATAAAAGCGATAAGTAAAAGGGGAGAGAATATAAACGATATAATTATAGAGGTTTGATCCAAAGCAATGATCTAGTCTCCTGTTACCAAGCTCTTCGGCATGAGGAAGGCATTTTCACTATGTTGATCGACTTTTGTACAATCCAACTTTTTTTGTACAATCCAACCTTTTACAACACTTTCAATGACTTACAAATAAGGAGCACCGATCCTTTACAAAGTTGAGCTTTACAAGACCTCAGCACGACCCGCACTATTGAACTTTACGGGTCCTCAATATGACCCACATGACAACGTGCAACAAGAAGCACTGATCCTTACACAATGTTGAGCTTTCCAGGACCTCAACACGACCAAAATTTTATCAAAGTGATTTTACAATCAAATCCCCTCTTGATAAATAATACAAAACAAATTAAGTACTAAGAGAGGCTAACACTTTGATGAATAGTAACAAATGATAGTTTAAGTGTTAGATGAAAAACTTTGATGAAAATGACAATTAATTAGATTCAACCAATCAAAGTGTTTCAATGAGGAAATGAAGAAGAATTAAATGTAATGTAAATTCAAATAATCTTCTCAATAAATATCTCTCTTTTAATGAATAATTATAATAAATTAAGTACTAAGAAAGAAATGAGAAACTTTGATGAATATGATATTTTTACAAGTTTGATTTAATCAATCAAAGTTTTTCAATAAGAAGATTATGATGAAGTAAATATTATATAAATTCAAAAAAATCTTCTCAAGAAGTACTCTCTTTAATGAATGAACGCAATAAATTAAGTACTAAGAGAGAAATAGGAAACTTTGATGAATATGATAATTTACAAATTTGATTCAATCAATCAAAGTTTTCAATATGAAAAAATTGAAAAGTTTATGCAATATAAGTACAAAGATCTTTTTTCAAAAATATATCTCTATTTTAAAATTGATATAAATAAGTTAAGAACAAAGAGAGATGGAAAACTTTGATGAGAGAAATTGATTCAAAAAATTTGATTTAATAATCAAAGTTTTCAATATGAAGAAGTAGAAATATTTATGTAACGTATGTACAAATACCTTCTTCAAGAATATCTCTCTTTTAAAATTGATATAAATAAGTTAAGCACAAAGAGAAATGAAAAACTTTGATGAAAGAAATTATTCAAGAACAATCAAAGTTTTTGCTATGAAGAAATAAATTAAATGAAAATAAAAATTAAGCTTGAAGAAGATTTTTTATAAATATATTTCACAAGAAAACTCTCTTCATGATTGATGTGAAGAATGAAAGTGAAGTGGTATTTATATAAATTAAAATGGAAAAATTTCTGTCCATCCAGATATTCACTTGCTGCTGGACAACCAGACTAGTCATTGTACAACGGTAAAAAAAATTGACCATTGGCGAATCGGACGTCTTCTTGCAACTGAACGACTGAACTAGCCGTTATACAACGGTAAAAAAAAATTGACCGTTGTCTAACCGGATGTCCACCTGGTCAATTGGAAGTCCAATTGACCGTTGACTTTGACTGTTGATATTTATTTATTTATTTTTATTAGAGTTGTGATCTAAGTTCTAATATGACTTTGAAAAAATCAATCCTACTTATGATTAAAATATTTTATGTAAGTGATAGTGAAAAATAACTTTTCGTGTGCAAAATGATTTTTGAGCTATTGTCATTTAGTACTAAGGATCAAAGTGTTATACTTTTACATATGATCTAGAAAGTCTAGTCTTTGATCTTGCTTCGAAGTTTTTTCCATGTTTGGCTTTGAACTTTTGATCTTTATTTTTCGTCATTGGTCTTCAATGCTTGACTTTGATATTGACTTTTCTTATCATTTAGCTGTTAAGCTCTCGTCTCGTATGGTTTGACTTGAATGCATAAGCAACGTCCAATTTAATCTTCATTTTAAGTTCGATATATAATGCTTGATAGATTTTAAAATTGAACTATCATCACTCAAAATAAATTGATAGAAACATATTAATCTTATTTGTTATGATCATAATATTGAGGATGGATGAAATCAATCATATGTCAACAAAAACGAGGTCAACAAACCTAATGTCATGGCGATGGTTGCGTGTTGTGGTGATGCATCGGAGTCAAGAGTACCTACACATATGCTCTTCAAGGAACCAACTGTAACATTCATCATTATTCATTAAATGCGTCAATGGTTGCGTGTGTGGAAAGTTAAACCATCCTAGTTGTCATTTCTTGAAAACGTACGACAGTAAATCATTTGAAGGGAATAATTAAATAAGCTTCATGTGCCTAACGCTTCAAAAAAGTGCCTCTTCAAAATTACCTCACTATAGCTTCAACGAATAACAGAGACACACAACATTAGCTTTGAAATTAATAGTTTCAGCAAAATCCTCAAAATAAGCACACTTCGAAGCCAACAACATCGGATAAATTCACTCAGTTGATTCTCCTTTACCTTTTCCACAAGTTAAGTTTGCACACAGCTTTGGACAACATCCTGTATAAGTACCCCAAATGATTTATCATAGTTCTGCTTTCAAATTTTAATTGTAATATAAATATTTATATTTAGGCTTGGGGGACTATTGTGATGTCCAAATAATTATTCCTCCAACAAATTTTTTTATACAAGTTCATGGAATACATGAATGATCATGTAGAGGCTTGTGGACTATTGTTACGCCTCACCATCAAAGCTCCAATCGAAGACCACGTCTCAAACAACGTGAAGCATAAAGTCAACAATCAATCAGAAAATAAGTCAAGCAGTGCTCACTATCCCGAAGTTCCTCATGCTATCGGTTGAAGCTCCCTCTAAAGTAGTCGAAGTCGTCTCTCCATCCGAAGCTTCTTTTGGTTGAAACCCTTACCGTCTTTTAAAGGATCTGTAGACAATCTTCAGGAATGATTGATGCAATGTTTGTAATAATGAATGTCATAACTGTTAGTCTAGGATTTAAGGCGGCTGACCGCGTTGTCAATGTATTAAATACGTCGTAGACTGAGTTATGTGACTTCGACTTGGGAGATCTAGCCACGTGGTTCCAATCTAATGACAACCACTTTGGCTAGAATCCTACAAATGAGGAACTCTTGTAATATTTGTTCTTAATGCAATTTTGTACACTTAAAACTATCCTTTGATTTCTCTCTTTGTTATTTCACACTCTTGTTTGCTTGAGTTTAGATTATCTTGCTTCAGTTGACTTGTTAGTGAATGACTATATGCAATCGTCTGTAAATATACTGTCGGATGTCTGAAATTTTTGTCTGGGGTCATAGAGCATCTCCCACGTTCATATGTGGTAACCTCCTCCGACCAAGTTTCCAAGCAAAACATGTTGAAGTTTGCTTGAGTGGTCCTAACATTTGTTGTCTACGTAATCACTATAAAAAATGGGATCAACAATCACCATCAAAATGCATGTATATTAACAGATTTATTTCACATGTGTGCTTAAATTAATGTATGAATTCCCTATTATTAATTCTCAATTAATTAACATTCACATTCATTTAATTAATATTCATCTTCATTATTGCATTTCAATTTTATTAATTCTAATGATAAGTTAATTAGAATTTCACATTCAAGAACTGCAATTCATTATTTATGCACATATATGCTAATTAACATCTAATTTTACTTAATTGAAATTAAATATCACATCAAGTGAGAATAATTTTTTGGACGATTTTAGTCCTATAATTTAAGAAAGAATGAGCATGAGATTTGTTATGCCTCATCAACTAGGCTCTACCCCCCCCCCCCAAGCCAAACCAGGCTCTACCCCCCCTCCCCAAAGCCACGTGGCAGGAGCCTGTTAAGCCACATGGTTGGACGTCGATGGAAGACGAGATAATTTTGTTGAATCGATGAGAGTCGAGCCATTGAATGTCCAAACCCATGAGATGATCAAACCACCTTAATTAAAGCGATGAACATATCTGATAGAGAATCTTTACATAATCTTGTTACAAGTGGATGACATGACAACTCACTAAATATGCGGCTTCACTTAATCAAACAAGTCAAGTTTAGTTTTACATCTCAGACATAGTCTTGCAACACAACCACAACACTCAATGCAATATGGTTCTAAAATGACTTATTGGCGTTTGACAAGAGAGTGGATGGAGCCACATGTATATATGTATGATGGCTCATATTTGTTACCCTCTACTATAAAAGCTCAAACCTTGTATCATTGTAATAATAATTTAAATTTAAACTCTTAGACCATACTATTCATTATTACTCTTTATAAAGCACCCAGTTCCGAGCCACTTATATATTAATTATAGCTTATCCTACACATATACATACTCCATCGTATTGACTTGACCGTCGGAGTGTCCATGACCACCTCGCCCACTAGTGGAGTTTGGTCATAGGCCCCAGTGGTTGCTTCGGTGTGCAGTGTATCAGCTTACATGGAAATTGAATTAGATGGGATATGTTGGACACGTCATCCCTACAAAAATCGAGGTCAAGGTCGGGGAACATGGAAAGTTGGTTATGGTTTAAGAACTCAGACATTAATAAATGCATAGGAAATGAATCAGATAGATTCTCAAATGTTTCCATAACACACATATAGAGAGATACAGTTTACCTACATATTTATATAAAACTGTGATAGTCAGATCTATTTTTAAGTATTTAATGAATTAAAATATATGAAAAATTAAGGTGTCCTCTAAAATTTCTGATATTTTCAAAGGTACTCTTGCCCTTTTTAAAAATTGCATAAACCTCCCTCTATTTAAGATTTTGAATGATATATATACATCTTTATTAACAAATGTTTCCTTTTAGTGTTGTAAAAGATCATTTTTGCCGTAGTGAGTGCAAAATGTAAATTCCTTTCCTTGGTTGGATTCTTAAAATGAATAGTAGCTTGGTATTTGCTTTGTCCCAAGATCGATTCACCTTTTTTCTCCCCTTATTTCATTTTTTTACCCACGTTTTTTTTTTTTGCCCTTTTTCTCTTCAAAATGTAAATAATGTGAGTGAATGCAGAATAAAGAATGGGGCAATCAGTATGAGAAGTGGGGTATTTAAATGCCCTAAAAACGAGCCCTAGAAAATATCTCAAAATGGCTCAAACTTGCCCTTGAATTACAAAAATAGGTTAGAAAAATCTGCACTGAAATAGTTGGCTCGACTGCGCAGGCAATGAATTTGGGCTATTGCCCAAGCGCATGCCAAGCTGTGTGGCCATGACACCTTGTTGTCGTTTCTTTATAGCTTCGTTCCTTCGCCTAATTGCACGTCACATCCGTCAACTTTAATCTTGAATATTTTGATCCTCACATTTTGACTTTTCTTTCGATTATGCCTTCAAAAAAATTGCATTCAAAGTCCTTCAACTTTCAAAACTTTTATAATTTGGTCCTAGCTTCAGATTTTGTGTGCTTTTAGTCCTTCTTCCTATCCTTTTGCCCTTTCCCCTTCAAAATTAGGGTTTTTGCCTACAGAAGCCATAATTACACAATTGCAAGTAGAAATTCAATCTTTTGATCAATAATAAGTTTATTTTAAGTATCAAATAAGTGTGTAAAAACACACTTGAATATAGCAAATAATTATAAAAAAACCTAAGAAAATTTTGACAATTTAACCTAAAAATTTAGCCGAAATTCGAGAAAATTAATAGTAGAAGGAAAAAACCATGCGATTTTAAATTAAAATATAGATTTAATTGTCTATTCAATTATAATCGATAGTCTATAAATATAGTTTAGCAACAATGTTCAGTATTCACCCAATTTGAGAATTTGCATTCATAGTTGTGATGATTTCTGTGTACTTGAATATAATTCAATTAATTTATTGAGATATATAAGGTATTGTGTTTTTTTGAATTCTAATTAATGTGGATGCGTCTTTTTTTTTTTTTTAACTAGGATGTGTTTAGTTTTAATTGGGTTGAATAAATTTTAATAACTTTATTTTCAGATTTTTTTTAATGGTTTGGTGGTTTAAAACGGTTTGCAAAGATTTAAACCTAAGCTCTCCCACTTCAAAGCAATTATGTTTAATTTATAAACAAAACATTGATGGTTCCACGTGGACCCAAACAAATGGTTTCGTGAAAGCAATTTAGATTTGGTTTTGCAACTTGACGATTTCGTTTTTAATCATAATTTTTTGAATTGGAAAAAGAGTGAATCTGCAGAGTCCCAAATGAATTGACTTATTCGAAGAACGCCTTTTTCTTTGGAAGATCTATCTCGTATCTATGTTTGCACGCCCCTATTCTTATCACTCACCTACACTCTTATAGCATGCCTCTTTCCTTCACCACCAGCTAGAGCGTAGTCTTT
>NW_019237941.1:0-56604 GCF_002742605.1 Olea europaea var. sylvestris | reverse complement strand
ATATAGGTTAAAAATAACTGTCGAATTCTTTTTGTTGACAAAGACTTTATCGATCAAATTGATAACATGTGTGAACTCTTTTGTACATTTTATGAATTATAGTGAAATAACTTAAATTGAAGCTCCTAATTAGTCAACTGACATGTTAAAGGGATTATTAGTTTTATTATTAAGCATTCACTCTACTTCAAAATCTAAACTTTTATTTTATGGTTATAATAATAAAAGAAACACAACATAGTGTCACAAAACTTGATCTTCAAATACTTTTATTTAATTGAGCTATTCTTTTATTGAGTACAAATATTATAGCTGAATGTGCATTCTTCATATTTATCTTAAATGTTTTATTATAGATAATAAAGAACATATAATTTGTTAATAAAATATTTTATAGTACTTTTATGTTAAATAAGCATACATTGCGATTGGTTAAATAACATGAAATTATATCTGTAATTTGGTTATTTATATTCAAGTTTTTCACATCATTGAAGCAATTAACACTACAACAAAAACAATATTTTGCAATGTTAAAAAAACGTTGTCATAGAGCTTTTGTAACATTCAGACGTATGTTGGAAATCTCGATGTTGTCGTAGAGTAGAATGATGCAGCAACGTTTTTTCAATGTTGTGAACAATTTTTTGCAATGTCTTTTGCCTGTTGTCAATAACCTTTTTCCAAAGTTCTTTTTTTTTCGAACGTTGCTAATAATCTTTTTACAACATTTATTGACTGTTGTCAAAAATCATTTTGCAACATTTTTTCAATGTTGTGAATAATTTTTTGCAACGTGTTTCGAGTGTTGCTAATAACCATTTTGCAATATTTTTTGGAACGTTGCCTTTAACTTATTTACAACGTTTTTGGATTGTTGCCTTTATTTTTGTGCTCACCTTTTAGCAACGTTTTTTAAAAGTTGTTTTTATCCATGTTTTAGCAACATTTTATGAGTATTGTCATATGTTATTATCCTTTTTTTTTTAATTAATTCACCTTTTTATATTTTGATATTAACGAATATATTTAATTTTTTAAAATATTTTTATAGTAAATGCACAAATTAAACAACATAATTAAATGTCATAATTAAAGACATTTTGATAGTGCATGAAATTGAGTTCGAAATTTCATTAATATTATTGAACCATACAAAAAAAAAAAGAAAAGGAAATAGATTGAACATCCTTTCTTGCAAATCCATTTCATCAAACTAACTTGAAACCATTGTTTCAATGCTAACTGAATAATGTCTACCAATGGGATAATACCTCCTCATCTTTGAAATGGCTAGAATTCCTTGTGTACATCATTGGGGTCGATCCTAGTTTATCGTCTCCAAATCCACACGCTCTAAAGAATAATCTGTGGAGAATGCGAAGATAAGAAGGCAAGACAAGTGAAATATTCATGCATATTTGTTAAGATAATGAATGATGATAACTTCCAATGCGTATACATTTTACAAATTCAAGGCAATGGATGTAAATGGGAAACTGAAAATGAAATCGTAGTCTACGAGACATATTGCTTTTAACTAGCTATCAGGTTTCCTTTGTAGTCATTTTAGATTTATAAATAAAGAATGAGACATATGTAGAGGATAAACAAGCATCCAACACCCAAAAGGTGCCCTGCATAGGTGATCCTCAAAATCCTCTAGTAACTAAGTTATGCAAAAAAGTTAGGACAATCTGTTGGAATATAGTGCTTAATGATTCTATTAGTATCCTTTGAAAACAAAGAGCTTGACTTGATGGGAGAATCAATCAATGGTCCCAAGTATCAAGCTATTGTCCGATAACTTCAAAGACGGAAAAAGGGGCTCTTGTAAAAGGAAATCCAGATGCACAAGACCTTCCATAAATACAACTAAAAATCATCCGATGAGTATGGCTACATTTAAACTTATACAAAAAAGGCAGAGCAAACATGATATGTATTATTATTATGCACCTAAAAAAATATATCTCTTCATCTTCAAGAATTATACATGCAGCTGATCCTCATCTAAGTTGTTTTCTTTGTAAAATAAAGAGGATTTGTTATGTGTCAATCAATAGAGAAGACTTACAAAATAACCTTGTTGTCGATTTTATTTTCTTAAGTGCACGGGTCGTAACAAATAGTAAGTGGACCTAAGAATCCGGATTGTCGATCTTACGAGGACTATACTCTAGCACTTAATTTAATTTTGCTTTAACCACTATTTGATGAGATAAAAACTTGCAAGAATTGAGTTTTAAATCTAAATACGAGAAAATAAGGGATACACAAACGATTGGTCTAGAAAGTAAATAATGATGGATGTCAGGGTAGAATAATTTCACCTATTGATCACCATTACATTCTAAATCAAGATTCTTATCAAATGTAGTGTTTGGTCGAATTCTCCTGTTGTATTCAATTTATCTTTCTCGAGTTCTCATTGAGCCCATTTAACTAATTCAATTCTATATCTCTATGTGAATCTAGCTTAATTAAACGAGTTTTTCGTCCTAGGAATTCAATTTTGACCACAATAATTAGTATACGTATCTCTACTCATTATACCACCTTACCAAATTTTATTACATGATCTAAATCTCAAACTCATATCTCTATTCATAAAGAATTCACAAAATCATCAAATTAGTGATCAAGTAATTTAATGCATTACGTCCATTGTAAAATCAACGCATGGTACAATAAAAATCAAGAATCTTAATAAAAAATATAAATGATCCCAATTGGTTGTATTATTCATCCTAACAATGGATTTAGCTATTCATAATGAAAAAAGAGAAACAATAAATTGTCTTAAAATACATGACGGGATTTGTTATAAAGATGTAGAAGAAAAATTAGAATTCTTGCACTAAGATTTCCTTCTTCTTCCAATCAATGCATCAAACCTTCAATTGATTGATATTTTCCTTCTTTGAATTCCTCTTTTGATTGCCTCTCATTGTGTGAATCCCCCTTCGAAAGTTTGAGAAATTTGTATTTATAGGTGCCTCCTCATGTGTGTAGAAAGTATGGCTTTTATGGACTTCAAAACGGGTCAAAATGTGCCCTAGATGCACCCAAGTGGCGCCACCTTTCTGGTGAAAAATTCTGGGTGCGCTTCTTTCAATATTTTTATCATAACATTTTATCCCAATGTCCGGCTGAGGTGATTTAAGATGTATTAGAAAGCTAACTTAAAGGGTTATAACTTTGATTGTTAGATATAATTTTCAAATTCGATCATTTGTTATGTCAAAAAGGGGTCTCAATATGAGACTGAAAATGATGTATAACTTTTTTTTGTTGGAAATTGATGTTTGATCATACTTTGATTATGTTTTATCCCTTTGATCTCTTTCTGTATCAAATTGACTCCAAGAACTCTTAAATCTTCATCATTAGGTCCAACCCAACTTTTGAGTATTTGCTCTTTAATCCTAAATTTTGGATCTCTTACAACTTAGCCATTTTTTCCAATTTTGCCAACTTTTGTTTTTTCCAATTTCTTGTACCATAATTGAATTTTACCTATTCAATACTAAATGCAACAATTTAGATCATAATTCAACGGAGAAGCAATTAAATATAATCGTTTTAAAGCCTTGAATAAGTGTATATAATACACTTATCAAATATTCCCAAACTTAAATATTTGTTTGTCTTCAAACAAAACTATTATCGAAATAACTACGAGTACACAAGCATGCAAAAGATAATGGTTGGACAATCAAGCTTTTTACCTTAGAATTCGAGATTTTGATGTTTATTCCACAAACATGCTTCAAGTCACAATACCAAAACCAATATCCACTCTTCTAGTGCAACACCGACGTGGTGTGTGTGAAAAATTAAGTAATCCGATTCCTAAGCCTCTATGGTCAAATATATAGGACATTTCTCGTGTGATTCATACACCCCAAAATTTATACTTTTTCACTTATTCTCAGTGTATAACCGAATGTTGAATATTTCATTACTATCCCCACCCTATCCAGTTCAGGTGAACGTTGCTAGTTGCAAGTGAACAGGGATTTTCCAATTATTTGATTACTTCGATCGACACGACTTAACTAGCTAATTATCTTTCATCGAAAGTCAAATTCCTTTAAATAAGTGTTAGGTACCAAAGATAAATAGGACTTCAAAAAATTACCTACAAAAAATGATAGCTAATCGAAGAGTTGATAAAGTAAATGCGGAATACAAGAGAATTAGAAAATAAAAAATAAGAAAATTAGGTTGCCTTCCAATAAGCCTTTTTTTTAAAGCCTTTAGCTCGACTTTGACAATTAAATCATGGACATCTAAAGAAAGTTCAAGATGCTTTTCATAGATTTCTTCTTTTGACGTTACTCTACTTTTCATTTGTTCTGCAAAACTCAACATTGCTCATTTTCAATATAAGATGACTTGTCTACTCAATCCAATATAAATCCAACTATGTAGACTTCCGCCATAACATCAAATTTAATCACAAGCTCAATTACGGGGCAATCAATGAAATTGGAAGAATGTACATTACTTTCATCATCGTTGATTGCTACATCTTCATTTTTGTGATTAATTTGTTATTCTCCTAGAACACTTCAAGAATAGTTGATTTCTCTTCGGAATGAATGATTGGTTCCCACTTGAAATCTACAGTCAATGGCAAGTCATTTGAATAAGTTCCTTTAAGTGGATTGTACCCTGACTTTTGATAGCCTTAACAGTACATGTAATCTTGCATAGACATGTCATTTTCATCCAACTTGACGAGTTCATTAAAGTACTTTGCAAGTACATTCTCATTCCATAGGAAATGACCATCTCCAAAATCTTGACATCCCCATTCCAATCATCACGTACATAATCTCCCGCGAGTATGTAACCCTCATCGAAATTGTCCAATGCTTGTTTTCGACATTTCAAAATTGTCTAAACCAAAAATGTTTTGACTTTGATGCATTAGTGTACAAATACAAGCATTGCCCATTACAATACACCACGTAACAAGTTTTACAACTTGGACCTTCTCTAATCATATATTCATAGTCCATGTAGAGTTATCCATTGTAAATATTTTGCTACTTTACCATAGTCAGAATCATGCATAAATAGCTTAAATGTACATGAAAATAATACCAAATACAAGAGAAAATACGGCGGACATTAGCCAAAAGATAAAAAATTAAAAAGTCAATTGATAATAATAAAAAATATTGTTATAACTAAAATGAACTAAAGTGGTAATCAAACTAAAACATTCCTCGACAACGACACCAAAATTGCATACTAAACTAAACCACTTTGAAGCGATTTTATTCAATTTATAATTAAAAAACTGATGCTTCCACATGGATCCAAACAAACGGTTTCGAGCAAGCAATTTAGATTGGTTTTGCGATTTGACAAAATTTTTTTTTAAACCCTAATTTTTTGAATTGAAAAAAGAGCAAATTTACAGAGTCCCAAATGAATTGACTTATTCGAAGAATGCCTTATTCTTTAGAAGATCTATCTAGTATCCAATCGAGCATGCCTCCTATGCTTATTGCTCACCAACGCGCTTACAAGTTGCCCCTTTCCTTCACCACCAGCTAGAGTGTAGTCTTTGCTACTTTCAGCAACCTCAATTGGTTCACAATTTTTTATTTATTTCAATTAAGTAGTTGAAGGTTAATTTAATTTCAATTTCATCACTCCATACCTTCGTCTTTCCAATTTATGAAACTTGGTCAATCGATCTACTGCAATAGATCTTCTACGTCATTGTTGTGTAGCAAGACCACAATGCCATATTATAGAAATATTAAAATAAAAAACTAGCATTTACCATTTTAATATAAAGAAGTTTACATTACCCTCGTTTTACCATTTTCATTTCTAGTACGACCTAGCAACTACATGAAAACTTGGTTATGATATGACCATCAATTTTTGTCATTTGAAACACAGACCGACATTATTTAATAGCATAGTCAACTTTGAAACTTAATTGAAGTTTAGTAATCTAATTGAGACAAATTAAAAGTTAATGACCCGAGACAATTTAGAAGTTAGTGAACCAAATGAAATTTTCCTTAAAACAGTCTCCCCCAAATTTGACGGAGAAATATCTCAATAGGTAATGAATTTGACAATTTTGCTTAAAGATTGTGAAAGCCCATACAATTAAATGTTCAACTTTTTCATGTCTAGAATCTAGATGGGGGTCTCTGAGTCGAAATATAGGAATCAATCAATCTTAAAAAAAAAAAGGTTAAACCCCAACCTTAAGGGTCCTCCACCGTCCCTGCCCTGTAGCATCGCGAGGGAGGTAAATCGTAGGTTATGCCTCCAAGGGTACATGGTGAAAGGCTGCTTGTACACTTGCACTTATCCAAAAGCCAAATCCATATTTCAGGATTCGAACCCTTGACGCGGCGGCCTCAAGCAAAGCTGGATTTCTCCACCATCTCCTTTTACCACTTGGAGATATGCCCTGGGGACAGGAATCAATCAATCTTAATTGCAGGTTAATTGGTCAAAGCTGTTATTACTTAACCCCACAGTTGCTTAGAGTAAACAATAGTAATGATACATCTATTTAGCATATCTATTTATTTTGAAATTTATCACAAACTTATCTACCAATTAATTGATGTGCATCTCATTGTATCTCAGCATTAACTAAACAATCGTGCTTAGTAGATCGTTTAAGATAATACTAACACTTCATCTTAATACTTAATTACCTATTTATATTTATCACTTGAGGGAATAACATGTAATTATTTATTAATATTTATCATTGGAGCTGGAATAACGTAATTAATTTAATTTTTATATTGGCCTTGAAAAGTACCTAGCGAGGGATAATTTAGCTTGATCAAATTAGGCGCATGTTTGTATTCCATTAAAAAGAGGTTTTTTTTTTTTTTTTTTTTTGGAAAAATAAGTTTTGGAATAGTTATTTTTTGAAGATGTGTGGTTATAAATTAGGAAATGATTTTGGGTTTAAGTGCAAAATATTTTATTGTGTAAATGTATGATTAAAAATAAATTCAGAAAAAAAAAAGGAGTCTTGATTTAATGAAAAATAAACAAGTGCTAGACGTTATAGGTTGCTGCTGATATAGCACACAAAAAGTAAACCTTTTTTATGCACTCAATTACTTGTTTTTATTGACCTAGAAAATACATAGGACTATTATCAACATGTCTTTAATCACACTTTTAGTCAACTTGTATTATTAGCAAGTTGGCTGCTGGCACTCTGATGATGGTCGATACAAAGTAATATTTTTGTTTAGGTCTGGGAGAGAAAGCCAGCAAAGATTTGACTAAAGTTTAGACAATAAGTTCCTTTACGTGTGCATATGTATGTTGGGAAAAAAAAAACAAAAAAAAAAAAAGGAAAATTGGTTTAGTGTAAAACTGGAAAAATGAAAAGATGTGACTTCGTGTCAATTTCGGCCAAATATTCGGATTTGATCCGATGGTCAAATTATAAAAGTAAATAGACCAACTTATTCTACTCTTCGAGTAGATCGTCATGGTACATTTGGAATCTTGAAACCAATTTCTAATGACTAAGAAATTACGGTCCAAAGTTGGAAGGAATGAAGTGTTGCAACTTTTCGAAAGGATGCAGGTTTTGACCCACACTACTTCATTGGCACCCTTTCTACATCTATAAATAGGATTCTATGGACGTAGTTTTAAATACACCATTACATTGAGCATTCATTCTTTTCTTACAATTCATTTTTCTCTCATTCTCATAACATTCCTTTGTAAAGGGAAAATTTCGTCGAAGTTTCTCCGTTCTTGTGGTTTGAAGTGCTGTTACCACAAGTGTGTATTTATCGTATCTTGGGAGACATTTTCCATTCAACCATGAACACTGTAACGAGACAATTTGTCTTAAGGAAAGAGTTATACTCACATCGAATTTCTTTTTCTACTCCTTATTTCATTTTGATTTTGTGTGGTTGTTTTAGTCACATACTTTGTGTCTTTACATTGTGTTCTAATTACACTCTTGCGGGTTGAAACTTTTGCTTACAATAATAGTGTTTCGACTACACTCCTAAGGATTGAAATTTTGTTCATTTACAACATATACAATCGTTATACCACTAAAATAAATACCCGGAACAACAATTTATATATAGGATAGAATTCCTTGTGAAACAAAGAGTGAAGCATAGGCCTAATTTTAAATGTCATGTTTCATTGGCAAGTGTGTCTCATGGTTTGATTATGGTAGGTTATCTTCCATGAACTTGTTCAACTAGATTTCCTTGTAGAGATTACAAAAGAAAATTTGCCCCTGTTTGAGCCCCATTTTTTCTAAAACTCATTTTTTTGAAAATTCATTTAACAATTACACATTCTTTAACAAAATAATTTTTTGCGTAAATCAAAATTTTTTTCTTATTTTTAAGCCACACATTCTTTAAAAAAAATAATATTCCAAAATACAATTTTCTCCAAAATGGGGCTCAATCAGGGTACTTGATTCCGAAGGATGGTGTGCTAATTTCCAAAAACTGATAAGATATTTAACTTATCCAAGACTTACTTTCTTAAATATGCAAGTGTGAGTTCAACTGCCATGCTTCTTGAAAGCATTCGATAGGTAAGACTGCGTTTGGTTTGGTGTTTTCAGGCCATTTTTGGTTTTTGAAAATGCGGAAAATGTGTTTGATCCGTTGTTTTCGGAGAAAACTAAAAACCGTTTTAAAACCGAAAATGGAAAATAGAAAACTAAACCAAACGCAGCTCTAGTGTTTGCCTGTGTCGCGGTCTCGTGCAAATACTAGAGAAAAGATGACAATAATGTCGGTGAAAGCATGTAGGTTAGGGACTTTTCGCTTAAAATAACTAAACTCGTCATTTTAGAGCCTCAATAGCTGCACATATGAACTCGCGCTAAAAAACATTATTTAGCAAAATTTGATGAACTCTCTCAGTTTCAAAATTTTTATCTAAAATATTATTAATTTTATCCAAACTCGTCATTTCAGAATCTCAATAACTGCAAAAATGAACTTGTGCTAACAAACATTGTTTAACAAAAATTGTTGAAATCTCTCACTGATGCCATGTCAAAATTTCATTCAAAGCAATTATTAATTTTATCTGATCAAAGGTTAATTCTCTATTCAATACGATACATAAGGGTTTAGACTCTTCATTTTTTTATTTTTTTTTTAACAAAATTGAACTTTTATGATAAAACTCAAACTTAATATGGTATCAAAACTTATTAAACTTACAAAATCAATTGATAATCGTATTATAAGATTGATGTCCTTAAATAAACCATCATATTCCATTTAATGTTAACTCGTAAAATCATGTATTGATTATACGTGAAAATTTTAATAACTAATATAAAAGGGCTTAAACTACTACTTTTAACATTAATGTTGACCTTTTAAATGAACCCTAGTCTCCTATATGTTTTAACATTTAAGAGGTTGTTCTATCCATCTGAAAGTTCAAATGAATAGCTTATTCCAAAGCGAGTATTCTAAAAAAGAGTATCTTCTGTAAACAACTAATTATAAATATTTTAAAGTAGTGATTTTTCGTTATGCCACAAACCTGAACATAATTTTGTGACTGCACTAAAATTGAGCACTTGTTTGACAATCCTTTTTTTTTTTTTTTTCCTTTTTCAAATTATAAGATGACGAATATCATAAATATGTAGTTAAAAATAAATTAAATACACTATTAAAATTGAAATATAGTCAACTTCTAATCTCAAAATAAATAGGGGCTGTATGTGGAACATTGTATCATACAAGTTTAACAAGAGTAATAAAAGTAAAATGTCATCAATGACACATAAAATAGTCAACTTTGTGCTAGTCAGCCTACCCAATTCGATGTCTTGCGAAATTCTAACAATACTGATCTCTATTAATGCATTTAAATTAATTATCTTCTGCAACCTTAAAATTATGAACATTTAAACCACTGCGTTCACACACACACACACACACTTATCATGTTTTCATAAATAATGCTACCTAACAAGGGTAATATTAAGCACCGATTTAGATGATAGTGAAGGCTTACTTTAATTATCCAATAAATCAAAATGTATCACGAAGTTTATTAAAGAAGTAAATGTTAAACCCCGTGGTTACACTCACCTAGACTCATGACATATCTATTGGAAAATTGAATCAATAGACTCTAGTGAGTCTTAAGAGCTAAGTGATAGCGGTGCACACAACATTATTCACCGATGAATTCAATATGTACACAAGAGACATGATGAAGAAAATATGTAAATCAATAAATGTCTTTATCTAATAATTTAACTTTTTCAATGATAGTCGAATACGTAGATATGTATACACTTCTCCTAATTTGACATTTCACCATCGTAGGTTAGGACAGGTAGTATATGTGAAATCAACACTAACATAATACATTTTTGACATATCGAAACATCATCTTTTCTTAACAATATGAGAAGCGGTTTGGATAGCAAATTTGGGCTCTATATAACGATTGAATTATATTTTATGCAGTTGACATTAAACTTTCATGTAACCTAATTATTTAAATATATAATACTAAAAATTTAAGGAAGAATGAGCATGATATTCATCTCAATTTTTTCTTAAAAGTTGAGAAAAACATAAACTGCAAGCAATAAATGCACGCTGTCTTCATTGTCATCAATGGCTTCTGCCATTAACGTTATCGTTTACTGCACCAAACTACCTTTACCTACCACAGGACAAAAACTCAGAAAGACAAATACCAAAATTAAGAAAGCTACCCCAGAATTCTGATATTTATAGTCCCTCGAAATCCTAAAGCAGCCCATATGACGATGGTCGTGGTGGCTGAAGTTGTGCTCATTTTCAATCAAACCTCGAACAGATCGAAATTCCTCGACATCGCAAGGAAAAGTAATTGTGCCCTTTTGATTAAATCCATATTATTCTTCTGCTTCTTTGAGCAACTGCATGAACAGTGGGTGATTGAAGTAAATCACAGGAATTACAAATCTCTGCTGCTCTTCTCCTTGCCCAACCATGACCGCCAAACACCCTTTTGGCACATCTTTCACTTGTTGATTCTTTCCACCATTATGGCGGTGCTGGTGGATCAGGTGGAGGTGTTTGTGCAGAAGACTCTTTTCGCCGCCGCCGCCGTCGCCCATATCAACTGAAGGAAAGCAAAACAATCAAGAAATGCAATCCCCCTTATTTTTGCTGTTGTCAAATGTTTACTGCTGCAGAAGAAGAGAGAATGGTGTAGAGGAGTTGGTGAGTTACCAGGGAACCTGGAAAGTTGGTTATAGGTTTAGAACTCTGACATTAATAAATACATAGGAAAATTAATCAGATAGATTCACAAATGTTTCCCAACACACAGAGTTATATACAGGTTATGTACGTATTTATAAAAGCGGAAATTGTGATAGTCTGATCTGTTTTTAATTATTTAATGAATTAAAACATAGGAAATATTACGAAGATCTCCTCTAAAGTATCTGATATTTTCAAAGATACCCTTTCCCTTTAAAAAATTGAATAAACCTCCTCCTATATGGAGTTTTGAATGACATATATATCTCTTATTCGCTTTTATTTTACATGTTAGAATATATAGTTGTTCTAAAATAATCTTATGAATTTTCTTTCATCTTGTGACTCCTTTAATAATAATGTGATACCATACACTTTTAACACTTCTAATTAAATTAGCAACAAAATATTTCTTAGCCAGTCAACTCTTCAAAAATGTATCTATGGATACCTTAATTTGAGGAGTTCAAATACGCTTAATTTTATGGCAAATTAGTGAGCTAGGTTCATTTCAAGTTATTGAAGCAATATCTTGGAATAGAATGATGTATGTGACGATTATAAAAAATAAAATGCATTGGACCAAAATTTTTCTTCATATATATTTTAACTGAAAACAATTTTCATCACATGCATCGATAATTCTTGAATTAAGTCAAGATAGGCTATCAAAATTATTTAAAAATTTCAAAGATTTTCATGATAAGTTTGTTTGAAATCTTAAAGTGTTCTCATTTCTTTTCCATATATGTAAATGTATTTTTGAACACTTCAAATTAAAGTATTGTGTTGATGTATTTTTGAAGAATTGATAAATTAAAAAAATATTTTATTTTTGATTTAGTTAGAAGTATTAAATGGTTCAATATTACAATAGTGTTAAAGGAGGCACAAGATGAAATAAAGTTTATTAGAGTATTTTAGGCACTACCCGTTGATACACTAAAAGTACAGCCCAAATCAAATAGCCCAAAGAGTGAAACCCAATTGGGGAATCCAGAATAAAGATCCAAACAGGATTATTGATGAATGCAGTGGAAGTCCACGAATACGGTAACATCATCGCCCAATCTTGCAAGACGCCCAGAATCTGAGCGAATAGCATACCTTACGGTTGCCCAGAGCGATGACCACGTTCTCGCCCAAACTTTCGAATCGCCCAGGATCTTAGCAAGCATAAAACATTATAGTTATCCAGAATAGCAGTTCTTGAAGCAGTTATTGAGTGATCTTATCACATTTCACGATTCAAGGAGCCCATTTGAAGGCTGTTGAACGACAAAGAGTAATGACGACAGTTAGGGACGGCAGCTCCACGACAAGTTAGCCACTATAAAGAAAGTGGGTAGTTATACAGCAATCAAACAGTTTTCAAACGGTTTGTCACGAAAAAATCATCAAAGGAATATAAAAGGAAGAGAAGACATAGAAAAAAAGACCCCGAATCAAATACTCTCAAACAGAGAATATGTAATTTCAATTTCTTAGTTTAAACTTAAACATTTCTTTTAGTACTCGTGTGCTTGTGCCCCTTGGAAGCATTCTGTTTAGTTCCAATTGTAAACATTGCCAATAAAACACCCCTTTTTGGGACTTTGTCTCAAGAGGTCTATTCCTTACACAATCGTCTGATCCTTTTTTAATTGTTAGCGAATACTTGCGTGAAACAATTTGGCACGTCCAGTGGGACATTGGTGTTTGGTATTGAAAATACAAAAAGTGAAACAATATGCCTCACAAATTTGATAACGAAGCAGCAAGTCAGGGAGGAGTCCAGTCTGTAATAGAGCGATATGAGGAGCAGCAAAAATCTCCACGAACAGAGGGACGAGTCAGAGCAGTCACAATTGTTACGAACCAATGACAGAGTTGAGTCCTCGAACCATGCGTGCATTGCTTGGAGAACTCACACTGGATGTCGTTGAACAAGTAAATCTACGAAATGTTCATAATATGGAAAGATTTACCCAGAATGGGAATGCACATTATGACAACATGACCAAACAATTGAATACATTAAATGAAATAATGAATAAGTTAGTAGGCCAAATTTGTCAGGCATTTGTGCCTATTGCAAATCACTTTCAAACTAGGACAATCGTGGGACATAATTCCTCAGTCCTAAGTCCAAATCAGGGGATAGAACCACCTTTCGGTCCATCTACTTCAAACCAGGGGGATGGTGTAAGGCCAAATCAGAATAGTGATAATGGTACATTTAACTTGGGGGGTAGCCTAAATATAAGAAACAATGTCCTAAATAATGGACAGAATACCCCACGTGTCAATGATGGAATAAATATTCAGGTTAATGGCAACAATGACCCAAATCATGGCAACTTTGTTGCTAACCAAGGACCAAACATCCGGCCTCAGGCAAATCAATCGACCAACCAACCTGTAGAAATTCCATATGACCTCAACGTCATGTTGAGAAATCTAATTAGGAAAATAGTACAGGATCAAATGGCTTTTGGGGTACGTACTGTCATTAGGTCGACTTACACAAAGACATACCCTAATTGGGTAGACCAAGCATACCCACAGCCTAGAGGGTATAAAGTGCCAGAATTCTCATTATTTATCGGTTTAGAAGAGGTGTCTACTCTAGAACACATAGGGTGATTCACACTACAAAGTGGTGAAGTAACCGACTACCATAAAATGAGGTTGCTCCCTAGTTCATTAACAGGAGTAGCTTTCTCTTGGTTTATCAATTTGCCAGCGAACTCTGTTCAAATATGGCAACAATTGGAGCAATTGTTCCATGCTCTGTTTTATAAGATTGAGTTTGAAGTTACTCTAGCCGATTTGGCGAATCTATATCAAATGCCAAACGAATGGGCAAAAGGTTTCCTTCAAAGATTCAAGACAGTAAGAATAAATGTTTTGTACCTTTGCCCGAAAAGGAGTTTGTTAAAATCGCTCAAAGTTGTCTAAACTTTGATTTGAAAAAGAAATTCTAAGACTAAGAATTTCCTGATCTTTTCCAATTGAGTGCAAACGTGATTAGGTATGAACGATTAATAAGATAAGAAGAGCAAAGGAAAAATTCTAACAAGGGGACTTATTATAAAGACCCAAACTTTGATGTTCATACCATTAATGACGAGTATTACAATCAAATCGAAATGTGTTTAGCCGAATTAATCAAAGGAGAGGCATATACTTGTCCTATAATAGCTAAACCTAGATCGTGGGGCAAGAATGAACCTATAAAAGATGAAAACAAAAAGGCTAGAACGTTCTCGTTCGACGTAACCAAAACTGACCTTATATTTGATAAACTATATAAGGATAAGCAAGTAAAACTGAGTGATAAACATAAGTTGCCAAGCCCTGAACAAATCAAGGGTAAAAAATATTGTAAGTGGCATAATGCGTGGTCGCATTTGACTAACAACTGTTTGGTTTTTTGCCATATGTTACAGGACGCCATTGAATCAGGACAATTATGTTCGAGGATAAGAAGAAGATGGCAGTGGATGAAAACTCTTTTCCACAGCCACTTGGGGTGAACATGGTGACGACTGGTTTAAAAAACAAGTTGTCAAAATTCATGTTGGTTATAGATGATGGAGAAGAGGACCATGGGCCACACCCCAGTGTTTTTGAACGTATCAAAGGGAAGGAGCCTAAAAAGGATGAAGACGTCCTATGTGCAAGATGTAAAAGAAAAGTGAGGGCAAATACAGAGAAACCAGGGATATGGCAGTATCACCATCGCCCTAATTTTTCCCCAAACGCTCAGCCTGGTAGAGGGCGAGGTACATCATCCTATAGGGGACCGCCTTTTGAGAGGCAGTTCAGGTCAATAAATAATAGGAGAACATTCAGATCGCGACCTCGCCAACCAAATGTATGACATTCGTTCCAGTATAATGCAGGAAGGGTGATACCCTTCAACGAGATGACTAGAACCCAATAAAGGCATTTTCAACGGAATTATGGACGAATGATGAGGCAACAACAGGGAGTGCCACGTCCTAAGGTGCCTAAACTACTCGAGATTGCCAATTAAAATGTTCTTGAAGATAGTGAGGAGATTGGTACATGTAAATCGATGGAAGAATTGTCAGAGAGTTCTTCTGGGAGATCGAAATTTGAGCGAGGCAAAAGCGTTGGAGAAGATCCAGATCAGGCCCTTACTATTCAGTTTGGTACGTTACCTCCTGTCATAGCTAATAACTATTTACTAGTCAATGAGTTCAAGAACAAAGAAAAAGAAGAAGAAGAGAGGGAGGATAACAAGAAAGAGGCATGTGTGATGGAATGTGAAGAAGGCCAAACTTCTAGAAGGGCCTACAATGGTGAAGAGGATGATGGTATGACAGACATCGAAGAGGAAATTGATCTGGAAGTAGAAAGAAGAAAGAGAGGAGTATCGCACAATACTCTGTTAAAGTAACTACATCGAGAGGGAGTTCGTGAAGTGGACTTGTTGGGAGAACCGTCTGGGCGTTCTTTCGATTATTACGTGCTGTACGGGACGCCCAAGAGGAAAAAGAGAGTACCTCGCTATGAAAAGTATGGATCACCTCCAAGAATAATGCCTCCTCCCGCAGGTTGGGTAATCGAAGAAGAAGCATTAGAAAACAATAAAAAGGAAATTCAGGAAGCGGAAGCTCAGTGCGACATACTGCACGTTGACTTATCATAAAAGGATAATTCAACAGAGAATAGGCAGGAAGTGGAAATAGATGCTGCCGAAAAGGTTATTTTTAAGAGACCAGCCATGAAGCTAACTAAACACTTGAGACCATTGTACGTTAAGGCTTTGGTTAACGGTATACTTGTGGCGAAAGTACTTATCGATAATGGAGCAACTATAAACGTCATTCCATCTATGATGATGAGGAAATTTGCAAAGACAGAAAGTGATGTGATTCCAACAGAAGTCATCCTTACAAATTTCAATGGAGGAGTAACTTCAGCTAAAGGGGTTATGCCATTGGACATAACTGTAGAGACAACAACTAGGACCACAGTCCTCTTCGTAATAGATGGTCATCCTAGTTACAATGTGTTATTAGGAAGAGATTGGATACACGAAAGTCGCTGCGTACCTTCATCGCTCCATCAATGCCTGGTTTTCCGGAATGACAAGGGTGAAGCAGAAGTGGTGCAAACAGATCATAGACCTTTTGTTGTAGAAACAAACTCAGTGGAAAGGTTCACGTACGAAGGAAATTAAGGACCTATCAGAGTGGTCCAAGATGGAGAAGAAACTCAAATTGTTGCACAGAGCGAAGAACCGTTTTCGATAGATGCATTCATTGAAATGTTCAGTCAAATGAGGCCAAACATAGTGGCCCTGGAAGAGCTAGTAATTGGCAAAAAAGTAATTAAGGAGTTTTAAATGAGTTGTAAGCAACAAAGACGAATGGCCGATGTTCATGCCTTCAAAGGCAAATTAATGGTTTTCAATACAAAATATAAAGACAAGACGAAAGAAGAAGCAACCTTGAAAGCATTGGGAGACAAATTGGCAGTGTTCGAGTTGGAACAAAGTATTAGCCGAGAAGTCAACAAGGTGGATTGTTTAGAAGAAGTACCTATAAGGGATTGGACGATGAAGTAATGAGGATCACCAAACCTGGATACGCTCAAGCACAAGACCCTCCGATTAAAGTGACTATTGGTAATGAAGGGGAAGATTGCCCAATATTCGTCAGCCAGATGCTCGATCAAAAGGTTAGTGATAAATTAATCGCTTTATTAAAGGAATATAAGGATTGTTTTGTTTGGGAATATGAACATATGCCTGGTTTAGATAGAGATTTGGTGGAACATAGATTGCCAAATAAGCCAAATTTCAAACCTCATAAGCAACATCCTAGACGTTTTGCTCCTAATATACTTCCTGAGATTAAGAAAGAAATAGAGCGATTATTAAAAAAGTAGGCTTTATTAGAACAACCAGTTATGTAGAGTGGTTGTTTAATGTCGTGCCAGTGCTAAAAAAGAATGGTAAATTAAAGGTGTGCATAGATTTTAGGAACTTAAACGTAGCCACACTCAAAGATGGATATCCAAAGCCTACGGTAGATTCTTTAATAGATTCGACTGCCGGACACGTAATATATTCCTTCATGGATGGATATTCAGGATATAATCAAATTTATATAGCTGAGGAAGATATACACAAAACTGCCTTTAGGTGCCCTGGATCTGTAGGATGTTTTGAATGGGTAGTTATGTCTTTCGGCCTGAAAAATGCAGGAGCGACTTATCAAATGGCAATTAACTTGATTTTTCATGATATGATAGGCAAGAAGAGGACCATTTTGAACAATTGAGATGTTCATTTGAGCGAATGAAGCAATATAAACTGAAATTGAATCTCTTGAAATGTGCATTTGGCGTTAATGCAGGAAACTTCCTTGGTTTCTTAGTACACAAAAGGAGGATTAAACTTGATAAAAATAAAGCGAAGGCCATTTTAGAGGCTAAACCTCCTAGCAATAAAATAGAATTGCAAAGGTTTTTAGGCCAAGTAAATTTTTAAGACGTTTTATTTCTAACAGTGTAGGGCGAACTAAAGCTTTTTCGCTACTTTTAAAGTTGAAAAACCAAGACGAATTCGTCTGGGAAGAAGAGCATCAAAAGGCTTTTGAAAGTCTAAAGACATATTTATCAAGTCCACCAGTGTTGGTGTCACCAATCCAAGGACGGCCAATGAAAGTGTATATATCGGCCGAACAAGAATCAATAGCTGGAATGGTCGAGCAAGAAGACCAATTTGGTGAAGAAAAGGCGATTTACTACTTGAGTAGACGGTTAGCAAAATGTGAATATAATTACTCGGCCATTGAAAAATTATGTCTTGCATTGTATTTCACATGTACGAAATTAAGTGCTTATTTACGGCCCGTAACCGTTTATTTGATTTCTAGAGTAAATTTGGTTAAGTATATGTTCTCTCGCTCTATTTTACACCAAAGGGTAGACCTTTGGATATTAGCATTATCAGAATTCGAAATACAATACATACCCCAAAAGACAATCAAAAATTAGGCTTTGACTAACTTTCTGGTCGATCATCCATGCCTTGATATGCCTGAAGACATTGAATTAGAAATCAATTCATTCGAATTAAACCCTTGGATTTTATATTTCGACGGGTCGAAAACCTCTAAAGGTGCAGGAGTAGGAGTAGCCTTGATAAATCCTTTAGGGATTTGCTACAAATTCGCATTCACTTTGGATAGGATGTGCACCAACAATCAAGCCGAATATAAAGCCTTAATCATGGGCTTAGAATTAATGATAGATATAGAGGTAAAGAATGTGGTCATTAGAGGTGATTCTCAATTGGTAATTCACCAATTGATCGGTGATTTTAAATGCCAAAGTGATTCCATTATAAGTCAATATGAAATCACCCAAAAATTGTTGGAAGAATTCGACCAAGTAGAGCTTTAATGTGTTAATAGGATATAAAATGGCATAGCAAATGTGTTGGCCCAGATGGCCTCAGGGTATTCAAAGGCTTTAAATTGGAAATCTACTTATGAATATGGAATAATATTGACCGTAGTCCAAAGAAGGGCAAAAATGATTGAAATTCATTGCATACAAGATGGAGATGCAATAGATTGGAGGGCAAAGATTAAAAGGTTCCTTAAAGAACCTAATAAAAGAGGTAGTAGAAAAATGAAGTTGCGTTTCCTAAACTATATACTGATAGATGAAGAGTTGTTTAAGAAATGCTCTGACGGTATATTACTAAAATGTGTAAGTTTGCAAGAAACCAAAACAATCATGGCTAAAGTGCATGAAGGAATATGTGGAGCTCATCAAACTGGCCAAAAGATGAGATGGTTAATTATTAGAAATGAATATTTTTGGTCCAAGATGGGAGAATCATGTGTTCAATATGCGAAGAGTTGTCTAGCATGCCAAAAGTATAGTCCAATACAAAGGGCGCCAGCAAAAGAAATGGCACCTATTATCAAACTCTGACCGTTCAAGGGTTGGGCGATAGACCTAATAGGGAAGATTTATCCCTCATCGTCCAAGCAACATACCTTTGTTATAGTTGCAACTGATTTTTTTACTAAATAGGTAGAAGCGATACCTTTAAAGGAGATCACCCAAAAGAGTGTCATAGAATTTATCCGTGATCATATTATTTATAGATTTGAGATTCCACAAACTTTGATGGTAGATCACGGAACTTCTTTAAATGGAGATCAAGTGAATAAATTCTTGAGCGAGTTTAGAGTTAAATTAGTGAACTCCACACCATATTACGCTCAATCTAACGGACAGGCAGAATCTCCTAATAAGATTCTAAAAAATATCATAAAGAAAATGATAGATAAAAATGCTAGAAATTGGCACGAATGTCTAAACAAAGCCTTATGCGCTTATAGGACGTCGCCTCGGTCAAGTACCAAAGTTACTCCTTTCCAACTTACTTATGGACAGGAGGTCGTTTTACCTATGAAAATCAATGTGCAATCAATCAGAGTGTGTTTGCAACATAAGTTAAGTGATGGTGAGTATACCGAATCACTAATTTAAAACTTATTGGAGTTGGACGAATTAAAGTTGGACGTCCTAGATAGATTGCAAATTCAAAAACGAAGGATGGCTAAGTTTTACAATAAAAAGTTATAACCAAGTCATTTAGTCTGGGCGAATTGGTTTGAAAAACAATACTCCCTTTGGATAGTAAGGATCCAAAGTATGGCAAGTAGTCGCCCAATTGGGAAGGGCCATATAAAGTAAATAGCGTGTTACCTAATGGAGCTTACCATTTAGAAGATTTAGATGGCACCAAGCACATGAGGTTCATTAATGGAAAATATTTAAAAAAGTATGTATGTTCCCTTCTTATGGGAGAATGAGCAAATAAAAACGTAATCAAATTGTGTTGAACGATTGTAGATAAATAGGGCCAGAATGAAATACGTTCAAAACAAATTCCTTTATTATCAAATATACATTACAAATTGTGAGATACAAAATACTAAATGTTCTGTAAGCTACAATTGAGAGCAAACTAATTTCTAGGACGATCGCTAAGTAGGAGGGTGAATCGGCCTTGGTCGCCATCCTGATCACCCTGCTGCAAGGGAAGGCAGAGAGGCCGAGAAGCACTCTCAACAAGCAAAAAGGAAGAAAAGTACCCTCAAATCGCCTGCCTAATCACATTGCTGCAATAACGGGCAAGGAGACTGAGAAGCACTCTCAGCAAGCAAAGTGGCTTGAAAAGCATCCTCAAAAATTGCCTTCCATCATTGAACTCTTTATAAAGAACATGGAGACGATGGGAAGAACTTTCCTAGCCAAAGAATATTTCCTATATCTCCCATGCCAAAAGTGACATCAAAACAGATAGCAAAATGGGCGGATCGAATGATCCATTTTTATTGAAGACGAAAATTTTGGATCAATTGTTGAGGTGCCAAACGATGGTAGCAAATTAGTTTTTGAAGAAAAGAATGGAAATGAAAATAATAAGTGCGAAATACACATGCATTTATAGAGGCGTGAAGGTGAAAAGATAGAATGTGAATGGCCACATTCGTGCCTAATAACAAAAACCAAATGGCCCAAAGTCTTGGAAAAAGAGACGAAAATACCAAGGACGAATGTACATGAATCTTAACATAAAACAATTAAATGCTTGGGAGGATGACGATTAAGGACAACGTCAATCAATACGCAAGTAGACAAACTAGTCGTTCATTAATGACGATAACTGCGTTACATTCAAAATTAGCAAAGGAAAGTTAGTACGAAGTTACAAAAAGAAAGTTAAGGCATTAGATGTCTTAATTACAATTCACCCCAGGCCGAATGAATTCTTTCTCTAAGTCTCTCCAATCTTCGCTCTGCTGAGAAGAAGCGACATTTAATTCAGCTACAAAATCGTCATCCACTTCCAGCTTTTCGTACTACTCAACCAAAGATTTGGTTCGTTCAATTCCTTGGGAAGCATTACGCTTTTTAATAGTCATTATCGCCCTACAGTCGTCCATTTTTGTTTGAAGCTCTTTCATCTCTGCAGCCAAACTTGTCATCAAAGAGTCTTTGATCATAACGTAGGAAGAGATTTGTTTTAATTCATCATCAGCTTTGTTAATCTCTAGAAGCAAAGACTCTCTTCCAGATGCAGCACGAAGGTATTGAGTACTCCTGGCCTTCAGTTCAACATTTTTGTCTAGCAAGGAGAGGATGTCAGAGTGAACAACCTTCAACGTCGCTTTAAAGTCAGCAGAAACATTAAGCGACGGAAGTGTAAGTGCTTGTGCCAATTTTGCACTCAACAGCTCAAGATATCCTTATGTTTTGTGGCACTAGCCTGGCTGATATCCATGTCCATGAAAGACACGTACTCAAATACCGACTGTTTGAGAAACTTCATATTTTCCTCTGAAGAAGCAGAAGGATGATTGGCTGAAGTAGGGCGAGACGTCTTGACTTGCCACCAGGAAGTAAACAAGTCCTGGATAGAACGCACAATGTCATCAGTATCCTCCAAAGAAAAATGCCAACATTGAGGACTTTCACTACAATAAACAAAGTGAAAATGAAAGTGAAGTAAAAGGTTACCTCATCAGCAATCTTAGGAAGTTCAGGCCTATCACCAGTTGACTCCACTACCTGTGGGGACTTACCCTTATCTGGACGAGAAGACTCTGCCACAACGGGCAAGCCCATGGGAGCCTCTACATAATTCAAGAAGCAACGAATCAGAAACCAGTAGCACAAGTAAAGGTAAAACATCAAAATATATATTACCTTCTAGTTCGACGTTTGAGGGGTCGGTGCCCTGGGAAGAAGGTGGCCTTTTTACTGTTTATGATGAAGGTTCCGGGACTAAGGGTTTCTCTTTAAGCATAATTCCTTCATCAGCTGACTTGGACGAAGCAGCTTCAGCAGAAGGTGATGGAGTAGGGGCTGCCAGAACCAAAGCCTTCGAAGGTGAGGCTGAACTTTTCCGAGGAATTCAGGTAAACCATTAGTACATAGAAAAGTATGTTTGGGAATAAACAAATTCAATTACCTTTCTCCTATGGATGAGAGGAGCGTCATCGTTATCATCATCCTGCAAAGTGGGAGATACTGAAGCTGGCTGTTTGCGACTTAAGGCACTTTTAGCTACAATAGCCTTGGCAGGTAGAGAAGCAGATGGATGGATAGAATGTTTAGCACGAGTAGGGGAAGAAGGATTTCTAATGGACACAAGGGTGACCAAAACAGGGGAAGTAGAGGGAGTGCCTGACTGGTCCAGTAAATGGAAGGCAAGATTAGCATCAGTTGCAAACAATCGGCATTTTACTGATGGCCAAAGCTATTCAAAAAGAGGATGGACAGCACGGCTAGAATTGAAAGGGGCTAATGAAAATTTGCTCGTCAAAAGAATGTTGCAAGCATCTATAGCTTGTGCCTCTGCCTTATTAATGGTGTGAAAGCAGTCGGTCAAATTTTTGGAGTAAAAAGGAAGAACAGGCTAAGTTTGGCCAAAACCAAGTTGGCGAGCAAAAAATTGGGGAGCATATATTTCAACCCCAGCTTTGACATTGGTTCCAGTTAAGATATCGTGGAACAGTTCCCTCCCAATCAAAAACTGAACCCAAATAAGCAGAGAGGCACTCGCACTGTCAAGGGTGGATGGAGGTTGCACATAATCTGGAGTCAAATGACCAGGAAAAGGAAAGAAGGAAGGAATCGAATTTAAGGAATAAAAGAATGAAAAAATATCCCTACTGAACATATTTACAGGAGTCAGTGGATCAATGGCTAGCCCATAGCAACTAGCAGAATGACTGAAAATGGATGGAGCACCAAGTGGTGGAAAATATGCTCTCAACCACAGTTGAGTGAACCAAAGGGGGCCACTGTCAGTGGGAGATGCACCATTCTTCAGTTGAAACTGAAGGGAAGCCATGCCTCTATAAAGGGCAGCTAAAAAGAAGGAACATAAATTCAAAGGCCTACCACGTGCCAATTCTTGCGCTATGGGTAAGTAGCTCATAGAAGGTTTCATTCTTGGCACGCAGAGAATATATTTACAAAGTCAAATCTGAAGAAAGGCCACATGCTCAGCATATGAAAGTTAAGCGCTTGAGTGATTATAAAAGCCTTGCATGCTTGAATAGGACTCAATAAGTTTCTTGTCAAATTTCGGGGCAACACTGGAAATCAAAATGCTGGAAAGATGGTATCATCCAAAGGCGGAAGATTTACTAGGGCTCCAACATCCCTTATAGTAATAGACATGGGACCAAGAGGGAAAACAAAGGTGTTATACTCAAAAGACCAAAAACTCAAAGCAATAGGAAAAAACACTAGGTCAAAAATTGGGGGTTGAAGAGTAATTTCTAATAAATCTGAAATCTTAGCACGATCAAAAATCGCCTTAGTGGGGCCATGATTCACAAGACGTGCATGCCATCTACTAAAAATAACATCAGCTTTGGGTCAAGTGCAAATACCTTTTTCGCGAATCGACCTCAATGGTAGAGAGTTCAGGAACGGAGGATCTTGAGTGCAAGGGAACAGCTAGCCAACCGCCACTTGTTCGATGGCTTCGAAACTATTGAACGATGGACCCAAATAGAATTTATTGAGGTTAACACTAACTTGTGTAAGAAGTTTGGATTTACATATGGCCTAGTAAGATTTTCTGGAAATCTTCGAAACTAAAGGAATCATGAGATTGCGTTTATGAAGTCGCCATTGGAAACAAAGTACAGTTTTGATAAGGTTTGCTTGAGAAACGTAGCAAAGAAGCAAAAAGATGAAGAGTAAAATAGCGAGGAAGAAGCGCGAAATATAGACGTGGTTGAGTGGTGCAATGAAATAGCGTGTCCTGTTGGTTTATAAGGGTTTGTAACGTTGTACTTTTTCAAACTGTAGAAGGAAATAATGATTGAAATTCTTGGGAATTTCAAATATTGATGGAAAATACAAAGTGAATATGGTAAAGATTAATAATTAGTATTAATTCTGCCATATTGGGGGGTAATTGTTGATACACTAAAAGTGCAGCCCAAATCAAATAGCCCAAAGAGTGAAACCCAATTGGGGAATCCAGGATAAAGAACCAAACACGATTATTGATGAATGCGGTGGAAGCCTGCGAATACGGTAACATCATCGCCCAAACTTGCAAGACGCCCAGAATCTGAGCGAAGAGCATATCTTACGGTCGCCTAGAGCGATGACCACGTTCTCGCCCAAACTTTTGAATCGTCTAGGATCTTAGCAAGCATAAAATATTATAGTTATCCAGAATAGCAGTTGTTGAAGCAGTTGTTGAGTAATCTTATCACATTCCACGATTCAAGAAGCCCATTTGAAGGCGGTTGAACGACAAAGAGTAATGACGACAGTTAGGGACGGCAGCTCCACGACAAGTTAGCCACTATAAAGAAAGTGGGTAGTTATACAACAATCAAGCAGTTTTCAAGCGGTTTGTCACGAAGAAATCATCAAAGGAATATAAAAGAAAGAGAAGACATAAAAAAAGACCCCGAATCAAATACTCTCAAACAGATAATATGTAATTTCAATTTCTTAGTTTAAATTTAAACATTTCTTTTAGTACTCGTGTGCTTGCGCCCCTTGGAAGCATTCTGTTTAGTTCCAATTATAAATCATTGCCAATAAAACATCCCTTTTTGGGACTTTGTCTCAAGAAGTCTGTTCCTTACACAATCGTCTGATCCTTTTTTAATTGTTAGCGAATACTCGCGCAAAACACTACCAATATTAATTATACGAATTAGAGAAAGAAAAGTAATGGGGGGAGATATAAGTTAGGGAATTTGGCGCAAATGGTCCCTAACATATGTTTCCCGGCAGTAGCACCCCTAAGTTGTGTTTGGTGGCCCAGTTGTTCCTTTATGATAAAAAAGTTAATATGACCTTAATTTTTATTAAGAAAAATAAAAATTGAATCCCTAATGTTTGCAAAAGGTGTAAATCAATCCCTTACCTTTATATAAAGTTAAAAATAATTGTAAAGTTCTTTTTTCGTTTGTGTTAGTGGTACATAGAGGCAGGCCTAAAGGTGCTAGTGGTACATAGGGGTGTACCTAAACGTGTACACCCCTCTCACATGGGGTGTGAGATTCACCCGAATAAAAAACATTTATTCGGGTGGACCCCACACCCCATGTGAGGGGGTGTACACCTTTAGATGCACTCCATTATGTACCACTAGATTCTTCCTTTTTTTTTTTTTTTTTTTACAAAGACTTTATTGATCAAATTGATAACATACATGAACTATTTTGTACATTTTACGAATTATAATGAAATAACTTAAATTGAAGCTCCTAATTAATTAACTACATGTTAAAGGGATTATTAGTTTTATTATTAAGCAATTACACTACTTCAAAATTTAAACTTTTATTTTATGGTTATAATAATAAAAGAAACACAACATAGAGTCACAAAACTTTATCTTCAAATACTTTTATTTAATTAAGCTATTTTTTCATTAAGTACAAAAATTATAGCTGAAAGTGCATTCTTCATATTTATCTTTATTGTTTTATTCTAGATAATAAAGAACACATAATTTGTTAATAATCTTTTTATAGTACTTTTAGGTTAGGTAAGAATACAATGAGATTGGTACAATAGCTTAAAATTATATATGTAATTTTGTTATTTATATTCAAGTTTTTCACATCATTGAAGCAATTAAAGCTACAATAAAAACAGCTTTTTGCAACGTTCTATATATGTTACAAACCTCGATATTGTTGTAGAGTAGAAGGATGAAGTAACTTTTTTTAGCGTTGCAAATAATCTTTTACAATGTTTTTTGATTGCTGTCAATAACTTTTTTCGCAAGATTTTTTGAAAGTTGCCAATAATCTTTTTACGACATTTATTGACTGTTGTCAATAACATTTTTGCAATGTCTTTTCAGTGTTGTGAGTAATCTTTTGCAACATTTTTCGAGTTTGCTAATAATTATTTTGCAACACTTTTAGAATGCTGCCTTTAACTTATTTACAATGCTTTTGGAATGTTGTCTTTATTTTTGTACTCACCTTTTAGCAATTTTTTTTTTTAATATTGCGTTTTCCTTTATCCAAGTTTTTGCAACATTCTATGAACGTTGTCATATGTTATTTTCATATATTTTTTAATTAATTCACCTTTTAATATTTTGATATTAACCAATATATTATTTCAATTTTTTTAATATTTTTATAGTAAAATACACAAATTAAAAAACATAATTAAAGATAGTGCATGAAATTGATATAATAATTTCATTAGTATTTTTAACCGTACAAAATAAAAAATGGAAATAGATTTACTAACTTGAACCATTATTTACATACTGAATGGATGATGTCTACCAACGGAATAATACCTCCTCATCTTTGGAATAGCTAGAATTCCTTGTATACATCACTGTGGTCGATCCCATTACATCGTTTCCAAATCCACATGCTCTAAGGAATAACCTGTGGAGAATGTAAAGATAAGAAGGCAAGACAAGAAAAATATCCATGCTTATTCGTTGAGATAATGAATGATATAACTTACATTTTACAAATTTAAGGCAATGGATTTAAATGGGAAATTGAAAACAAAATCATAGTCCACCAAACATATTGCTTTTAACAAGCTATCAATTTTCATTGGTAGTCAAATTAGTTTTTTAAATAAAGAATGAGACATATAAAGAGGATAAACAAGCATCCAACACCCAAAAGGCACCCTGCATAGGCGGTCCTCAAAATAACGGAGTTATGCAGAGAAAAGATAGGCCAGTCTATCAGAATATAGTGCTCAACGATTCTATTAGTATCCTTCGAGAACAAAGAACTTGACTCTATGGGAGAATCAATCAACGATCCCAGGAATCAATCTATTGTAGGATAACTTCAAAGATGGAAAAGGGGCTCTTATAAATGGAGCTCCAGATGCACAAGACCTCCCATACAAATAAAAATCATTCGATGAGTATGGCTACGTCTAAACTTATAAAAAAAGCATAGTAAACATGATCTGTATCTATTATTATGCACCTAAAAAATTGTGTCTCTTCATCATCATGTATTAAATATGTAGCTGATCCTCACCAAAGTTGTGCTCATCATCAAAGTTGTTTTCTTTGTAAAATAAAGAGAACTTGAAATGTGTCAATCAATAGAGAAGACTCACAAATTAAGATGCTGGACATTTATACAATAAAAATGCATAGGATATGTATCTACATGGCAACAACATCACTAAATGTGACTGTTGTCGTGTTTTTCGCTTCAAATAAAGAGATGTGCCCTCTGAATTCCTATTATATCTTTTCTCATAAATCTTGTTAATTGGCTTGTCTTTTAAAGTTTTCCTATCTTTGAGCCTTTTAACATGGAAATAACTACCAAATCTGACAGGCTTTGCTAATTTCTTCTACAATGAGATGCTCAATCAATAGGAACTTAAAATATAGCAGAAACATAGTCATAAAATGCATGGCAAATTTCTGCTAAGCCATAAAATACAGAGGATCTAAAAATCTACAGAATTCTCTATGTAATCCCTACAACTAGTTTCTCTATATAGTCCCTGCCACCACTTGCTTTTCACATTCACTACTTATTAAATTCCAGAAGTGCATTATGCAAGTAGGGTAATTAAATGAGATTTCAGACTTAAATCCAACATTTCATACTGCTTGGTTTTGCAACCTAATAAATCTTGGGCTATGATGTTAAATGTTGGGACATATTTCATAGGCCTCAGCCGATGAGTGAAATAATTATCAACAACCAAGTCCAAATGCTCAACCCGACCTAGTTATATTACCTCTTGGATGACTTTAAATCTTGGCTCATTTAACCTTATTATTGGTCCATTTAAAGCTTAACCTAACCCTATATATTTGTGCTTGCCCTAATCGTTTTTAATGTGTGATTTGTGTGGCAAAGTGGGAAAAAACGTGTTCCTTAAGAGAAGAAATCCGGTTGCCTCCATTGCTCAAAAACCAATGAATTCATCTTTATCTCTTCTCGTCTTCTTCCATTGTTTTTCCCGTGCCTTTGTGGCTTATTAATCATCATTGTTATCTTGTCATTTGTGGGTGAAATTGCAAAGCAACCAAGGTGAATATATTTGTTGTAGGTTGGAGTCGTTTGGATTAATAGAGAAAGGTAATGTGAAACCGAACCTCGGAAATAGCGATTTGACGATCCTTGGAGCAAGCTTCCACGACGCATACAACAATAATTATCAATTTAGTCCTAATAAAAAGAGAAGTACATGTGAAAATTCTAGCTTGAGCTCTGTTTCCCTGAATCAACATTCAAGTTTTTCTACCTAAAATATAGAAATTCCAGTACTATCACTAAACTTCAATTTATCTAAAAAAGAGTGAATATGTAAAAGTCCAGACTCATCCAAGGCAAAATAGCTTAATTAAGAAATCCCATACAAATGCTAACTTCTTTTTCAATTCAGAACCAGTGACACTCCAAAATAACTTCAATATTACCTCTACACATTTCAACAATAGTGATTATATAACAGATAAATTGAACAAACCACACAAGAAAAAAAGGAAACCAAAATCATACACCTAAAGCATGATAAATTAACTTTTCCTATCTTTTCCTTGTGAAAATTTAATTAACACGACTATAATTAGATGTTTATTACCCTATTAAATATCATCAACATATACATACGGAACTCATTTGTAGTTTTTCAAATGATAGGTAAACAACTAAGTTTTTTCCTAATTAAAATTATGGGCATATTAGTCTTTGATAAAAAAAAAAAAAAAGCACCAATTGTGCCACCAAACAAATAGGTTGGGGATGTTAATGTCAAGAAACAAACTTTTTGTACCATTTTCACACGAAAGGCAAACGTGAGGGACTATTTGCTTCAAATTTCTTATACGTTATTAAAAACTCAAAATAGGGGAGGCTTGTGTAATTTTGCCAAAAACTGAGAACTTTTAGTTCTTAAGGAAAGAGTGGAATTAGGTCTTGATTTATTTATTTATTTACTTTTAGATCTTTAATGTTTTATGATAATAGTTATGCTATTTTTTATATGAATGAGTAAATAATGATATATTTCCTTTAAAAGTGCATTAATAAAATCTCCAATTCTAATTTTAAAGCATAAATTACGGGAAATGTTTCTTCCAATTAGCGCTAAAATCCCATCATTGACTAAATTAGTGTACTAAATAATTTAATTGGTTTCTACGCATCTAGTCAATCAAGTTAAATAAAATTTAATTAGATGAAAACATAAAATAAATTAATTATGTCTATAATTTACTTCGTAGGTTGGTTCATAACTATCTAATTTAAATTGATAGGCACATCAAATGTCTATGGTGTTACAGGGCACATTCCATTGTTAAAAAAAAAAAAAAAAAAAAAAATATTAATCATGACAAATATAATTATCATAATTAAATTGTAAATGTAGCATTAATGCAATTAATCTAGAAGACATGACGCTTACTAGGTATAAGAACGTGACGTTACAAAACCCTATCCCTTAAAATAAATTTCGTCCTCGAAATTAAAACATATCAAATAATTACGGGTACTTAGCACGTATCGTGTCATCAATCTCCTATGTTTCTTCCACTAAGTAGTTTCTCCAAAATAAGTTAACTGTAATTATGCTCCAAATTTTGGCCATTGTCTACTCTATCTGAGATTTTGGTGCATAGCAAGTGGAGAGGTCCCTTGTTTACTCACGACTCAAGTATCCCAAAATATTAACACAAAGTTATATAAACGTCCTAATTATATAAAACTTGATCATATAGTATATGGAATGTTAACAAGGACAAAAAGTATCAAATAAATTTAAATTTGGCATAAAAAAATTAGCACAAGACAAACTGATTATTTATTCATTTATGTATTTATAAAACTTTCACAACGTAATGTACTACAATAAACTTTTTCGTAATATTTTCACAGGTAGTGTTTTATGAACTTCTAATAATCAATTTTTTTTTTTAAACAATCTATGTTATGAGCTTAATGCACACAAAATTCTTACTCTAAATACATACATTAATTAAGTAAGCAATTAAATATTACATGGAAGGCATAAACTCATTTGTAGACCTTGTAGATATGTAAGACCATTAAACATATATTATTCTAGAATTCAATATATAATAGGATATAGCAAAGATTGTCTAAACTTTGAAAATCATGTTCTCATGACATATAATATCAAATCCTCAAAAACTAAAATAATACAATCCGATTTTACATTATATTTAGAAACAAATTCACATCCAATTCTATTTCTAGGTATATTCATTAATCGATCGACCTATAAAGGCCATTTGATGTAAGTAAATTTATGATACCACATTGTATACATGAGTAATAAAAGTTCTTTTTTTTTTCTTTTTTTCTTTTTTTTCAAACAAAATGATATAGAAGAATGTAACAAATAGATCTATGTCACTTTTAAATTGAAGAGAATAGACTTCGAACTTTGAGTAACAGCCAAATACTTTCCAATTTCTTGAAAATAATTATGTACTAAAGTGAACCGTTGGAGAAATAAAGAAGACAACAAAGGAGATTGAAAGAATATTGAATGGAGATTGGAAAGGAAGAATAATCATAAGAGTGGTTTACAATTAAAAATATTAAAAGAAAACAAATGAGCCATTTTGTTCATTTGTCTTCCATTGCAAAAATGTGTGAGTATATAGGAATTTAAGGAAATCAAAGGCCCCATTCAATAAAGTAGGTGCTAGTTCCATATAATTGTTGTTGTTGTTGTTGTTATTCGAAGAAACGTGGGAACTCTTAGGGGTTAAAGAATTCAAAAGTTGGAACAATTAAATTTAGGAAAAATAGTCCATAATTCTCAAAATTATTCAAGATTTTTTTTTTTATACAATTAATTTACAAAGACAAAATTTGTCTCATTTAAATTTAAATTTTAACTACTTTCATAAAATAATTGAGATGGTGGAATATTTAAGTATTGTCAATTAAAGACATGCATAATTTCACATTCAATAAAAATAATTACTTATGATTATTTTGAAAATTTGACAATCTATTTATCTTTCATATTACATGGAATATTGTAAGCACATAAAGTCCTAATCAATTGTCATTAGTAATCAATTAACATGCAATTTGTAGCAACATTGCTAATCATGCATTTAGATTAAAATATAAGACACATGCATCACAATACAATAACTACTTATCAATTGGATATATGACATAGTCAGAGAGCATCTTTGGACCATCCACCATTACAATCAATATTAATTTATAACAAGCTCTACAGTTGAATAAAAGTTATGAATTTAAATAGATACTCAATTTTTGTTTCAATTTTTTTTACGAACTTATATAAATTATATGACATCTTAGATTGTATTATTTTACAATTTTCTATAAGATGGTAAACCAAGAATATCATTTGAAAATGCATCCAAATACTCTTGAATAAGCAAGAATTGCTCAATGGAGGGACTTGTCCTTAGTAAACGAATTTTAGTTTAACAATTGGCGAGTCCTTGTGATTATACTAATTGGAATAAAACTTGACCTTATATTTCTCACAAAGCTTAAAATACTGAGTACAATTGGAGCTCAACATTTACTTATGTCTTATGGCAATCAATTATGATATACTATCTCGATAGCACATCCATCTCTGATATGATATCAAATGTAAATCTAGTGCTATGAGATCCATTAATAAATCTTTCCCACCTATCACTATTGAAAAATCTCCTTACATCTAATTTGAGTTCAATTACTACGTCCAAGTATGTTGACAACTTACAAGTCCATCCAGGTATAAGAGTTTGCGTTATTTTCTTGATAAATGTTTTGGCTAATAAATGCATGCGTGGCCATATGTTTCATATTGTCCTAGTGTTATTGTTCGATCATGAAATACATAGATATATTACCGTATATACTTCTCCTTAAATATAATCCAAGGCATCTCTAGTATAATTTCATACAAGCATAATTATGTTACTACTACACCTATTAAGCATCAAGTATAAATTGGCAACATAAAAATCTAATTCAACTTTATTAGATGATTGCGAGAGGGTACCTTGTGCAAGAACTCAGTACGATACCATTTTTTTTTTCTTTTCCCTTCCCTTTTATTTTAAAAATTGCATTTTTAAAGTCTACAGAATCGATTTTATAACTCTGTGCTCAGATACCAAACTAAAACATCCCAAATCTAGATACCTAAATTTAGAAGTAATAACATTTAATTTTGTCTTAAAACCATAAAAATGGATAACTGATTATAAATTTTTCTTTAACATAAAAATATTAACGACTTTCACTAAAGGAAAGAATTTTGGGAAACTTTTATGTTTAATAAAAAAATAAGATGATTAGATTAAATGTTAAACCTATTTCAAATTGAGTCAACATTAAATGTATTAGTACTGAGTCGATCTAACCACAAGTAGCTGTCTCGAATCATCATGCCTTCTTCATATGAAATTGGGGAGGGATAACACGAAATGAGCTAACGCTCAATACGCAAACCCCATGTGTATGATATATGATTATGATATGCACATGAATTACTTTAAGATAAAAGTATTTTCTCAATATGCATTCCATTTTATTTCATTTCTTAAAACTTGACATTAATGTCATGAGCTCACTTGGTGTATCGTCTAGCCAATCAGACTGCAGTGGGCAGTTGTTATTTGGAACCAAGTCGAATCCTACCAGTGGTACTGCAAAGTGGTTAATATTATCATTATCATTAAACATTGAACATTGGTCGGGTGCACAGGTCCCCCATGCCCCATTTCTCACTTACAACTTTCATGACATAAACATACACCTCGTAATAAAAACATTCGGGATACATTACTTTTTTAAAACATTCATTGACTCTTGACATTTGAAAACTTTTTATTTCTTGGAACTTCATGTTTGCTTATAGATGCTTTGATGGGCATGAATATGTTATGAGAAGTATTAAGACATAAAATATAATAATTAATATCAAGTTCACATAACGACAATTCAAGTAACATATTTGTACGTTTAACCATATGACGTAGGTATGAAAATAAGAAGAAGTTTACCTACCCGGAATGCTTAACAATTTACTTCTAATTAGATACTAAGTGGAGATGTCCTTAGCCGACGAGATCAGTGTGCCGAAATCCTAAGTCATTACAACTTATTTAGGAATTTTAACATGCTCAACTCTTTATTTATTAATATCTCTTTTGAATAGCTCGGAAGAACATCAACATATATAAATTTAAAGGTGCACAAGAGGAATAGTAACAATCAATTACATTAAACAACCTTTAAGGTGGAGGCTTGGTTACCATTTCACCTTTTGGGGACACATCGATCATTAATGTAAAACTTCTATTGATGCAATAAACAATACTAATTGGTTCTAAGAGTTAAACACAGTGCTATATCAAATCTCAATTTCTATAGAATTAAGGCCAAGGAGCCAAATTTATTAACTAATGATTACATTTTATTCATCTATAACTTATGAAAATTACTAATTTATAAGAATCCAATTCTACTCCATTTAACTCACTAATTAACAATATATACATTGACATAGTTGAAGCGGATTTAGGGAGACAACTGGAAGTTATAAATTAACTACCATTAAATAATTATTCATTTAAGTGGTTGACTAAAAACTAATAATCATATGTAGGCAAAAGAGCAAATCATAAAGGCAAGTAAAGAAATATATTTTTAGAAACTTGGCTTTGAGGAATTCAAAATGGTTAATTATGACATTGGGCTTTGGAGAAAATATTCAAAACTTCCAACAGAAATTTTAGTAACCAGTATAAACTGACTCATATACACGTAGACAACACACTTGCATACTTATGGCCATCACAGAATTAGACAAATAATAAATGAGTAAATTATAATATGCAATATAAAATTAACTATCCAATTGTAAATTTAAATTAGTGTACCTTATGAAGGAGCTTCAAAATTCAGTAGGTGTAGCAAATACGAATGAAGGAAACCAGCCTTTTGTAATTAAATTTGTTTAGCTTGAGAGGGATAAATAGTGACTTTTATTTCATAAGGAAAGAGTAGAACTAGGTCTTAATTTATTTATTTACTTTTAGAGGTTTAATGTTTTATGATAATAATTATGCTATTTTTATATGAATTGAGTAACTAATGATTTATTTTCTTTAAAAGTGCATTAATAAAATCTCCAATTCTAATTTTAAAGCATATATTATGGAAAATGTTTCTTCCAATTAAGGCTAAAATCCGATCATTGATTAAATTAGTGTACTAAATAATTTAATTGTTTTCTGCTCATCTAGTCAATTAAGTTAAATAAAAATTTAATTAGATGAAAACATAAAATAAATTAACTATGTTTATAATTTACTTCATAACTTTGTTCATAACTATTTAATTTAAATTGATAGGCACATCAAATGTCTATAGTGTTTAGGGCACATTCCATTGTAAAAAAGATTAATCACGACAAATATAATTATCATAATTAAATTGTAAATATAGCATTAATGCAATTAATCTAGAAGACATGACGTTCACTAGGTATAAGAGCGTGATGTTACATCTATTTTGGGATTCTAGTTGAAATTCAATTTCAGAGTTCTGTTTTAGACTTGAAGAAGACTTGATGATGTCCAAGTTGCAATAGGAGAAGAAGAAATTGCGTAAGGAAAAGGAAATAATGAACTAGTGCTCGCTATGCTCCTAGCTCTCGCTTGAGAGCTCAAAACAGGAGCATTGACACACTCTTTCAACGAGGCAGTCGCTCGAGTGACAGGTCACCATTCGATAGCCGCAATACCATCACTCAAGCGACAATCTTATCTGAATTTTGAACAATTCTCATTTTTGGTTAATTTTTGAATCCTATTTTATCTCAAAGACTCCATTATTGTATATACTTGTTATAGTTGAACTTTACTACATCTTATGCACTTCTTGCACTATATATATAAGTAGTAAATCTCTAGAAAAATTAATCCTTATATTCTACACTATAATTTGTAATCCTCAATTATTGATGTTAATAAATTCTCCTTTTTTGCCCGTGGTATATTTTTACTATGTAAATTCTGTGTTCTTCTTTGGTTTTCATATTGCCATATTATAATTCTCGTTCCTTTCATTTGCTAATAAGTGGTATTGATTCAATACATAATTCTTAACAAGTGTTAAACATCACTAATAGTAAATAGTATTATACATTTATTGGTAATAAGAAATCTAAACCAATTATGACTTGTTGAGTAGAATATAGTTTATTGTTATTACATGCTATAAAAGAGGTAATTCGCTCTCTGCAAAGATGACAAGTGTGAGTGAGATAAGCGAAGAGGCTTCACATTTCTATTCGAGCCACTGGAACAAAAACAACATTTTGCAACTTTCAAATGTATGTTGCAAACCTTGATGTTGCTGTGGAGTGGAAAGATAACGGCAACATTTTTCAAGTGTTGCTAATATCGTTTTTGCAATGTTTCTTGAATGTTGTCAATAACTTTTCGCAACATTTTTTTGACTATTGCTAATAACCTTTTCACAACATTTTCTAACTGTGGCAAATAATCTTTTAGCTACACTGCAAAAAACATATTTGCAACATTTTTTCAAAGCACCTTAACATATTTGTCATGCTTTTCAAAATGTTGTCTTTACTTTCATGTTTTAAGTTTTTGCAATATTTTTTGAACGTCGTCTTTACCCTGTTGCATCATGTTTTGAATTTTGTCTTTAACTTATTTCCAACATTTTTTGAATGTTGTCTTTACTCTTTTGCAACAATTTTTGAATGTTGTCTTTAACCTTTTTGTAATGGTTTTTGAGTGTTGTCTTTTCTCTAATTAATTTGCAACGTTTTTCCACTTTTTCTTAATTATTTCACATATTTTTATATTAACAAATATATTTTGATTTTTTTTTTAAAATTCCTATTCTAAAATATGTAAATTAAGCAGCATAATTAAAGATTTCTTAGATAGTGCATGAAACTATGATTAAAATTTAATTACATATTTTTAAGCCATACAACATAGAAAATGGAAACAATGCCATCTTCTTCTTGCATCTCCATTTCATCAAACTACCTTGAATATTAACATACTAAAATAGAATTCGCCCTATACAAATGTAGGACCTCTACTTGGTTTTACCTACAAGGAAAATGAGATATAATCATGTCCTACTTTTCTTCGTGTATCAACCAGATTAATAGAGCCAAACATAGAAATCCATTTGATAGAGAAAGTAGTACAAATAGAAGGGTACGTCCTAAAAAACTACCCATGGTTACATGATACTGGGAACTCTATGAAACCATAGCAAAGCTTGATTTATAACTCATATATGTTAATAGAACTAGAATTGATTTTGAAAATGAAAATAGACTCATACATATGTGTAATTAGTCTACGAAAACATACCTTCATCAAATAAGTCCAATACTACTCCTTGGCCAAGAACAGTACTTCCATGGCTTTACCAAGAGTTAGAAGTTCATGTATAGGTCTGTGTAAGGTGTGTAAGGTCAAATTACTCATATACACTTCCTCAATCCAAACTTTCCAACAATCTAGTCTAAGTAGCAAGTGATGCACCTTTCTACTTAAGTCTGTTGTTGCAATCTTCCCTTCAACTACAATTTCTTCCTCCTCAGACATGTACCAATTCAATAGTTGACACCTTGCACTTTCTATATGTGCAATACCTCTTTGGACACCACTTTCTTGGTATGACTACAAATTCACGGTAAAATATTTAACAATGTAGGATACAAAAACCTGAGGAGTAAAAACACGTGAACTCCTATCCTCCATATTCTATAAGATGATACAAAATTATAAAAGTAAATCTACATGTATTTGGCTATATTAAACACTATTACCATAGTATATGTAATGGTAAAAGATTATAACCTATTGAGATAGTTTGAGAAGTGCTTAAACTTTTTCTTCTAACACTCCCACCCTTTCTAACTGGTTTGTAGTTTACTTTCAACTTCTATAACTCTCACATTAATTTGAATTTGTCCATCCACTTTTGACGATATAACTCCAAATCCAAGTCCTCTAACCCTTCCATAACATTCAGGACCCAAAACTCGAGCAACAGCATCATCGCAGATAGAGTCTTCTGTTGGTGCATCAGAAACTGATTGGGCACACTCTTCAATCCTTTTTTGTACTCATGGAACTCAAACTTTATATTAACAAGTAGTACATAAAATAAATCAAATTATTCTTAGTTGAACGTTGACATATAAACATCCTAAAGTTTCAGCAACTACCTTATTTATTGGTTTTCTATCTTTTCTAAGATGTTTATAAGTCCATACTCTAGTTCTCAATCCTTTTATATCAAGATTCTTTTTTTTTTTTTTTTGCAATAAAAATGTAGTAATTACATACACTAGAATGGGAAAATTCAAATAAAAAGTTTAAATATGTTTGTAATTTTACTATTTCATGAACAATGTGTGGATAACCCTTTCAACCCATAATGTGGACAAGCTTCTGAAATGTTCTCCTATTGCTAAATGACACCGGATAGGATAGTGATTATCTTATTGACTTGTTGTAGCAGATGATTCACAAGAAAGAAACGAAAGAAAAACGCCCAAAAATCAGAGAAAATATTTTGAAATCAACTCAATATTGTTAATAATGCCGAATGACCAAAATTAACCCACAAGCCGGGTTAAATAGCTACGAAATACGAAATTATAGGAAAATTACCAAAAATGGTAAAATCCCGAAATTATACCAGAATAAAATATTTAGTAAAAGAAGTAGGTTGTCAAAAATTTGGCTCTATTCGAGTTTTTTAACATATGGAAAAAGGGAAACGAAGTATTACCATAAATAGTAAAAAAATAACTAAAAATTAAATTTTGAAAAGGAAAACAGCAAATTTTGGGCTCAAAATTGACTTTCATCGAGCACAGCTCGATGGCCACGATGTGCGCACTGAAGAAAGCTTTCCGAATTGGGGTCATAATAGTGATTCCGATAGCTGTAGCCAAAGTTATGGCCAAATTACCAAAAACGTGTCAAATTCCCCCAATCAAGAAAATAATTGCTATTCACTTTCCATCTTTGCACCGATTCACCATCTCATGGTATCTCAGCGCCATCATCGTGCTATCTGAAAAATTAGCATCACTCGCCTCGGATCCTCCTGCATCAGTCGCGCCGAGTTGGAAAAAACTCGCCCTCGAGTTCACAATAACTTCATCGGACTCCACAAAATAAGGGCTTAGGTGTTTCACATTGAAGACGTCAGAGATCTTCAAATGGCTAGGGAGGCGCAACTTGTTAGCATTATCATTGATCTTCTGCAGCACTTCACAAGGTCCAATCTTCCACTCCTTTAGCTTATTGTACTCCCCAGCTGAAAACCGATCACGAGTTAATACTGCCCAAACAAAATCACCAACATCAAACAACACCTAGCGCCGATGACTATCTGCCTGAGCCTTGTACTTAGTATTACTATCATGTATGGACAGCTTTACCTGCTCATGGATACCCCGAAGATGTTCAACCGTCTCATCAGCTTTGTTATTGAAGCGACCCACGCATGGAATTGGAGCCAAATCAAGTACTCCGGATGGGTTCTGACCATAGACAATTTCAAAAGGACTCAGTCCAGTGGTTCTATCCCTCGACCGGTTATAAGCAAACTCTGCTTGAGGTAATGCCAAATCCCACTGCTTTGGTTTAATCCCTGCCAAGCTTCTCAAAAGATTTCCCAGACTCCGATTCACCACCTCAGTTTGACCATCTATTTGGGGATGGTATGCGCTGCTAAAATTCAACTTCGTTCCAGGTTTCTTCCACAAACTCCTCCAGAAATGACTCATAAACTTAGTGTCACGGTCAGAAGTAAATGACTATGGAACACCATGTAAACGCACAATCTCTCTGAAATAAAGATGAGCAATCCGTGTAGCATCCATTATCTTCCGACAAGCCACAAAATGAGCCATCTTTGAAAATCTGTCAACCACAACAAGAATGGAATCCATCGCCCGCTATGTACGAGGTAAGCCCAAGACAAAATCCATGTTGACATCAAATCAAGGAGCTTCAGGTATGGGTAATGGTGTGTACAATCCAGTGTTAGTAAGAGCTCCTTGTTCATATTCTAACCGTCCCTTTTCAGCTCAAGTATGAAAACTTATGAAAAAATGTAAAATTAATCATGTAGAACAAGTATTCAAGAAAGAAATGAAAAAAGAAGTCATTTTACTTTTAGTTGAACAATGTTGATTTGTTGTCATCATGTGTTTATTTCTAGAACAAATGATTTTTTAGTAGAATAGAATTGCTAGTAAATGCAAATGTCATGTTTTGATGCTTGTATATAGGATTGGACAAAACTCCTGAACCGAACCAACCGAATATAACGGTTCTTTTTAAGTTAAATACCTGAACAGGTATCTGAATCAAGAACCGACGAGTTTGGTTCAATTCTCAATTCTAGATCAAGAACCAAACTGAATCCCCCTAATTTTTTAATTAATTTATTTTAAATAAGCCAAATTATTTTATTTTTAAAATAAATTTGCTAACTAGTTAATTTAGTTCAAACAAAAAAAAATATGATTTCTATTTCTAATTTTTGGTTCAAAACCAACATAATCAAATTGACCTAAGTTTTATCCAAATCCGTTACTTTATCGTAGTGTCGTTTCTAACGTTCTAAAGAAATCGAATTGAAGCTCAACAACACCTCTTTTAATTATTTTGAACTTGCTATCTTCTCATTCCTGTGATTTTAACAATCAAATCTATGAAGAACACAATAAAGAGAGACGCAAAAGATACATAAGATTGGACTACATCATTTTGTAAGAGCTAAGATTGAACAAATCATTAGTTGAATTAGTGTAACTTTTTAAATATTAAAAAATTTAATTATAATATGAAACCTGGAAACCGAATGGAACCAAACTCAAACGGTTCTATAATTAAATTTGGACCCAACGATTTTACTTACTAAATACCCAAAAATTTATGTTCCAGTTTGATTCTCATTAGAATTGAATCGAATCGAATCGGATATCCTTTTATGAAGGCTCGATTAAAATCAAAGGTTAGTGTTTGATATAATGTTTTGAGTGATCTTTTGCACATAAGGTTGGCCTTGGTGGAGGTGGAGTGGTGATAGTGGTGGAGGAATGGTTGAATTTATATAAAATTATATATTTTAATGTTTTGATCGATGTTTTGTCACTTTTTTTTAATATATGTCATTTTTTGAGTATTTGTCACTTTTTTGAGTTATTGTCACTTTTTTGAACGTATCTCACTTTTTTTGAAATTTTTTTGTCACTTTTTTAAGTGACAAACATCAATTTTTGATAAATGTGACATTGTTTTAATAAATTTGTTTTTTGAGAGTTTATCACTTTTCTTTTCTTTTTTGTCACTTTTTTTTTAATTTGTTACTTTATCTAAATTTTGTCAGCTGTGTAACATTTTGACATAATTTTGAATTAGTCACTTTTTTAAAATTTGTTACTTTTTGGATTTTTGTCAATTTTTTTAGTATTTCTCACTTTTTGTTGATTTTTTTTTTTTTTTTTTTTTTTTTTTCTCTTTTTTTTTTTTTTTTTTTTTTTTTTTTTTTTGGTATTTGTCACTTTTTTCAGTCATTTCATTAAAAATTTTATAACTTTTTTAGTTTTAAACATAACTTTTTAACAAAAGTGACATGGTATGCTTTTTTTTAATAAAAAAGAGGCACTTAACTTTTGAAAGTGATATCGTCTCAATTTTTTTAACTAAAAAGTGACAGATTTTGTAAAAAATGACATTGTGTTACTTTTTATTTAAAAAAAGCGGCACTTAATTCTACACAGCATTTTTTACTTTCAAAAAACTTTTCACATGATTTTTCAAAAGATGCTTAATTTTAAGGGTATTTTTGTAAGTTATCCTAAAATATTTTACTCAAAAACTAGTCATCTTTCTGGCCCAAAATGACGTGTTGATTTTTAAGGGCCGATTATAATGATTAATTAAAGGTATTTCAGAAATTGAAAAATTATGAGTATTTATGAAAATTCGTAATTCTGATGTTGTGAAATATTTATAATTTTAGCATTCTGATGAATTGAAAATTTTAAATATTATGTGCTGAAATTATTTTAATTTCATGTGAATAATTCGTTGTTTTGATTACGCATACAATTTTAATTATTCATTTTTTTTAATATTACATGCAATTTGTATAAAAAAAATAAAATGAGAATGATTTTAAATTTCCATTATCTGTATACTGTTAAGTAATTAGAGATTAGCCACAACATCTTTAATTACACAAATTGTATGTGTTAAGAGGTATAGAATCACATATAGGAAAGTGACATTTATTGTAGTTAATAGTGGTGTCAACGATTATAAGGTATAGAAGGAGAGAATTCTCCTTCATTTAGGATGCATAGACATCGATTATGCTACCAGAAAAGGCAGGTCGACTATTACTATGACTAGCACTTCAGAAGAAAAAGGCTCTTTATGAACCGTGGGAACAATTTAATCACCTTAGTATGAAGTTCATAAAGACCAAAATATCTACTGGTATTCGAGGTTTGGTATATCAACATGACAATGTCAAGGTAGTACCAAAGGCTAATGATGAACATTTTGTAACTTAGATAAAGCACTTGCTAGCACCCTGACAATGAAGTTTTCATCCTTAAGACTCACCATTGTAAGAGGTGTGTGTGAGCACATCATACATTAACCACGTGTGTTCAAGAAGAAGAAAGGTTGGGTATGGAAATGGGTAAAAGTGCATTATTGGTAACACTTGAGAATGACAGAGCCTAGGGGAAAATCGGAACAAAACCAAACAAAAGTGGAAAGGTAAAATACCACCCAAGGTGAAATTAAAAAGAAAAATAAGTGATTCTTTTGTAAAAAGAAGGGGCACATGAAGAAGGATTATGCAAAATTTTAGGAATGGGTTGAGATGAAATGTGATTCAATCTACATTGTTATGAATCTAATATGGTTGATATCAATCATAATACATGGCGGATTGATTTTGATGCTACAATCCATATTTCGAATACCTTATAAGGTATGCAAAATCTAAGGAAGCTGGTGAAAAGTGCGCAAAGTATCTTATTAGGAAACAAGATGGGTTTACATGCGAAGGCCATTGGAACATACAGTTTCACTTTAAGGCCTTGTTTGAGCCGCATTTTTTGAAAAAAGTACATTCTTAAACAGTGATATGACATCATTTCAACCACAAATTTTTGAATAAAATAATATTACACGCAAATCTAAAATCTTTTCTTATTTTTTAACTACACATTCTCCATCAATTTACTATTCCAAAATACATTCTTTCAAAATAATATGGCTCAAACACTCACTAAATAATGGCTATGTTTTAGAATCGAAAAAGAACTTTTATGCTCCAAGTTTTACTAGAAATTTAATTTCAGTTTCAAGACTTCCACCATTGGGGTATTGCTTTGTTTTTCTAATAGATCTTTAAGTTTATTTTACAAACCTGATTTTGTTAGGAATGGTATTTTGTCTGATGGTCTTTTCTCTATTAATTTACAACATAGTACTACTAATAATATTATGCATATTCACACTGGTAATAAATCAACGAAAGGTGCTAAGAGGAACACAAACATCTTGGAGATCATACATTCAGATATCTAAGGGTTACAGAATTCACTGTTCATCTCACAGCACTAGGATTATGAAATCAAGAACTACAAAATTTCTTGAGAATGACTTAATCAGCGGGGGAGATCAATTTTTGAACATAATGTTTGTAAGATATCAACCTTCAACATCAAGTCAAAGATCGGTTATTATCAACAACAATCTTCAGTTTCAAACAGGTGTTGTAAAACCGATCTATGAAGTTCCAAAACACGCTGATTATAATTTTATAGATCAAGTTACTTAGAAAATATTGAGCCAACATTAAGAAGATCTACGAGAGAAAGAAAATCAGTAATTTCAGATGATTATGTCATGACAATAACTTCGGAGCTAAAAAATCCTAAAATGTTTTCACAAGCCATGGATTGTATGGAATTCGATTTATAATATAATGCTAGGAAAGATGAAATTAATTCTATGGCATCTAGCAAAGTTTGGGATCTTGTCAGGTTGCCTAATGGTGCACGGGCCGTGGGGAATAAATGGGTCTTTAAGACAAGAAATGACTTATTAGGAAAAAATGAGAGATATAAAGCAAGACTCATAACCAAGAGATTTAGCTAAAAGGAAGGAATAAACTACAATAAGACCTTTTTTCCAATATCCAATAAAGATTCTTTACGCATCATTATTGGATTGGTTACACATTTTGATTTAAAATTGCAACAAACGGATATAAAAGCGGCTTTTCTCAATGGATATCTAAAGGATGAGATGTATATGAAATAACCAATAGGATTCTCCTCTAGTGATGGTGAGCATTTTGGTGTACAAGCACAAGAAATCCATATATGAGTCGAAACAAGCCTCCCTTCAATAGTATTTAAAATTTCATGATGTTATCTCTTCATTTGATTTTTTAGGGAACATTATGGATCAATATATATACTAGAAAGTCACAGCCAATGATAGGGGCTTCCTACATAAAACAATCTCTCTGAAAATTTTGACATGAAGGATTTGGGTGATGTATCTTATATCATTGGCATAAAAATATATTGGGACAGATCTTGTGGTATTTTGGACCCTTCACAAAAAAAAAAAAAAAAAAAAAAACCTATATGAATAAGGTTTTAAAAAGATTTTGAATGTAAGATTATTCATCAAGTATAGCTCCCATTGTGAAGGATGATAGATTCAATGTGAGCCAATGACTGAAAAAAAAATTTGAAAGAGAACGCATGAAGAACATTCCATATGCTTCTACTGTTGGAAGCCTAACATATCCTTTAGTTTGCACAAGTCCTAACATTACATTTGATGTTGGAATATTGCGAAGATATTAAAGTAATCCAGTTATGGACCACTAGAGAGCTGCAAAAAGGTGATGAGATACTTTCAAAAAATTAAAAATTATATGCTTATGTACAGACTGACTATAATCTAGAGGTGATTGGTTACTCAGATTTGGACTTCGCTGTCTGTTTCTACATCTTATATATTTTCATGTTTGCTAGTGGAGCTATATCTTGAAGAAGCACTAAGCAAACCTTGATTGCTAATTCCACTATGGAGGCCGAGTTCGTATATTGTTTTGAGGTAACCTTGCATGGTGTATAGATGAAGAGTTTTATTTATCGACTTAGAATTGTGGATTCAATTTCTAGGCTACTAAGGACATTTTAGGATAATTCAACTGCAATTTTTATGGTTAAAAGCAACAAAAGTGGTAGTCAAAGCAAACACATTGACATCAAGTATTTAGCTTTAAGAGAACGTGTTAAAGATAAAATAGTGGTCATTGAACACGTTAATATCGAATTACTGATTGCTGATTCTTTGACAAAGGGCATGCAACCAGTCAAATTCAAGGATCACATAGACTGAATTAGACTTGTTTCATTAATATGATTTCGTTGTATGGACTAATGTCGTTAGTAATAAAACTCTACTTCAGTTGTGATATTTTCTCATTTCTTTCATGTACACATTAATTGGTTAGAGAAATGTCATTAATGTTTGGACTTAGAATAAACATAGGGTTTATTCATTAAGCTATATGGGCTAGCGTTAAGATACAAATTACATTGTGATAGATGGAAGATAACACTTGTTCTAAGATGACATATCACCATGATTCATGTATTTTTCTTACTATAAAAAATGAAAGAAATTTTTGCCAAGTGAGAGAGAATGTTGATTTTTTCCTATCTTGAGTGAGCAGTTTTTGTTATGCTTATATCAACTTAGGTAGCCCACAAATTATACAATATCGGACTTCCATTTAGAATCATATCAATATGAAAGTTCCTAAAATAGTCAATAATTCCATAATTATTGGGATTGAAATAAGTTAGACTCAATGATAGCAAAACCTACATGGAACACGATTTTTGTCCCTAATTCTATTCATTCCCATTCGGTTTCTTACACCATTGTCAAGGGATTGAAAAGGTATTAGAAGCACTCCAACATAAGAAATAAAACTCTAGTTTTCGGATTGCACAGTAACATCAATGGCCGGATGTATGTTTTTGGTCCATTTAATTTCTATAATTGATCTATATACTATTTAAGATCGTAGAAGCATGGCTAGATCATATATATAAAGTCAGCAGACTGTAGCGGCAAAAATAAGTAGATGGTACAAGTTGAGTCAAAGAGAGAAGTTGAAGAGACAAATAATCAGAATTTAGAAGCATCTACCTCATGTGATCAAGAGCATCAAAATATAGCTACAGGAATATCCAAATGCACTATTTAACCACCACTGAGGTATGATTTTAAAGATTTGGTTTCTTATACACTTTTACCAGCAGCGAAGTCCTACTATCTTGCACGAGGCTATGGAAAGTCGGGAGTGAGACGGGTGGATGGGAGCTATGATGGAGGAGATTGAGTCTCTACATAAAAATCAAACTTAGGATTTGATGGAGCTTCTAGATGAGAAGCGGATGATTGTGTACAAGTGGGTGTACAAAAAAAGGTGAGAATTATAAGACTTGATTAGTAGTGAATGGTACTGACAAAAGAAAGGAGTAAATTATGATGAGGTCGGTTGAACGCACTTCTATAAGATGCGTATGGAGTCTTGTGACACACGTGGACATGGAGTTACAAAAGATGAATGTCAAGACTAGCTTTCTTCATTGTAACTTGGAGGTGGATATTCACGTGTTGCAAATTGTTCAGCTGGGAAATGAGCAATTAGTTTGAAAACTAAAAAAAGTCTCTTTATGGATTAAAGCAATCTTCAAGACAATTGTAGAAGCTATTTTAGACTCCTATATGTTTCAAATTGACATCATGAGTTGTGAGCATGATTCTTATGTTTGTATTAAAAGTTTTGATGATGGTTCCTTTATTTTCATGTTGCTATATGTGGATAATATGTTGATTGTTGCTAGGAATATGGTTAATGTGGACAAGTTGAAAATTTTGTTGAGTAGAGAATTTGACATGAAGGATTTGAATACTGTCAAGAAGATTCTTGGGATAGGCAATCTGGAAGGTTATAGTTGTCTCTGAAGAACTATGAGCAAAGTTGTTAAAAAAATTTAGTATGACCAATGCTAAAACTATGGGCACACCACTAGCAAATAACTTCAAATTGTCTACCAACCAGTGTCCAAGTAAAAAGTAAGAGGTTGAAGGCATGTCAAACGTACATATTCTAGTGCAATAGGATGTTTGTTATATAATATAGTCTATACTAGGCTAAATGCAGCAAATCAATTAGTGTGGTGAGCAAGTATATGGCTAATCATGGGAGACAATATTGGGGTGCAATAAAGTGAATTTTCAAATACTTGAGAAGTACCATTAATTATAAAATTATGTTTGATAGACAACAAAAGGAGTTTTTAGTTGAGGTACGTAGATTCAGACTCTACAGATGATATTGATAACATGAGGTCTACTATATGATATGTTTTTTCTATTGTAGGAAAGCCTATTTATTGAAGGTCTACATTATGATCTCTAATTGCATCGTCCACAATCAAGGCGTAGTACATGGCAATAGTTGAGGCTGTTAAGGAAGCACTATGGCTCGCAGAGCTAGTAAAAGAGTTGGCTGTTCAGCAAGGAGTTCAGTTGCATTGTGATAGTCTAACAAGATAAAAAATGACCTGCTCATGAGTACAACTTGCAAAGGGGCCAACTAGCAAAAAACATTATAAGGAAGACTACAAAGATCTACCTAGCAATAAGACAAATACAAAAGGAACAAGTGAAAGAAATTACAACTTGGAGTGGAAAATAGCTATTTGGAATTACCTTCTGATACTAATCTTTTAAATTTGTCAACTGACTGAAGAAAACAATTTGGAACAATTTGATAAGACCGCTAGTTCAAGTCCATGTGCCTAAATAGCTCATATCAAGCTCAACCACATGGTCCTTCACCTGTATACTCTCTCAAGTTATTGAGTACAAATTCATCTCACTTGGTGTTTCATATGCACCCAAGGTCACTCTTGTCTCGATTGCCTATCTCACTCTCATATAAATATTATTCTCTCTTACCTTTTCCCCATCACAGAAAAGATCCCTAGATCCAGAAAAGAGAGGGATTTATAAATTCTAACTAGACATTTGATGAGGTTCGTGTGGAGGGACAAACACTTTCGTATATGGAGCGCTTGGATGGTCGGTGTTCGAAGAAATTGACGTAACTTTTGCATACGGTGTCCGTTTTGAGCTCATAACTCCATTTTGGAAAGCTTGCGATGATTCTGGATGAACACATAGCTTTACTATGACGTATGATGGATTTTGACCGTTGGAATTTGTTTACCGGGTCAAAACATTTTTCGTATTTGTTATTCTCGCTTTGTAATCCATACCATTAAGGACTGCTGGCCAGTAGGCTGTCTATTCTTTTCGTATTTAAGACTCTAAAACATCTCCTAGGGTTTTTGGTTGTTTATGAAATAAGAAAAATGTTTGTTTCTTGCGTTCAATCAACTTGAGTTGTTAGTATCGTGTGTCTGTAGATTCGATCTACATCAACATTTCACTTTTTCTTCATGTGAGGAATAGTTTTTTGCCTCTACTTGAGCCATGGCTTTAGCAACAATATCATAGGATGGCAAAAGCAAATCAAAATGGAAAAGTACCTTGAGATCTAGCATCAATTTAACTGCATCAACTAACTTCAAAAGTGAAAATTCATCAACTGGAATGGGTGGAGGACCAACACCTCTAGCATGGAAACCTACGCAAAAAGATTGGTCGCAAAAAGGGAATAATAATTGTTGGTCACTATATCAAACTAGTAATAGGATCAAGTAGTACTTGAGAACAAAATCATTTGAGATTGAAGAAGTGATATTGATTAGTAGTTCAAATCAATACCATAACTTTAAGACCAACAGCCGTTGTTCCAGTACCCCATTGTACACCTGAAACAAATTGAAACAATGGAAATCTGATATATTTCAATAGAAACGCATTAGGTTTTAACCATTGCAGTATGCAGGCATGCATATAGAATAAATGGCATTACCAAAGTAGCTTAATTGGCTCTAGAATAGTGACTCCTAAGAAAGGTACTAGTGCATTTGAATTATCACATTTGATAACGGTATGTAAAACACTTGAGTAGATCCTAAAACGATGTTTAGTTTGGATTATTTGAGAGAATATCTATCCACTTTGTTTTATATCTGATTTTTAGGATAATTGGCACAAAACGTCCCTACCTTTCATGTCTATTGTATAAAATGTTCATTTCTTTCATTTTTTGACATTTTTGCCCCCTATTTCCACCTTTCTTGGTGTTGAACGTCATTTTTACCAATTTTGGATAATTTTACCCTCCATTCAAATAAAACAAAAAGAAAAAAAAGGAAATAACAAATAACTAATTGCAATAAATAGCCCCTAATTTTAAAAAAAATTACAAATCAATCACAAATAATTTTATCTCCATCTGATGATCTTTTCTTCAAAGGCCATTTGCTTCCCATTGAACCTTCAAGCTTTTTGTTGAATTCTCCAGAAATAACTTGAAATTCCTTGCGTCTTTAGTAAAATCAGCCACGAAATTTCGTGTTCTTCTTTTAAAGCTCAAGAAATGAACTATGTTGAAATTTTATCACCATTTTTGTTCTTCACTGAGCAGTATCTCTACTCTGAAGGAGCCTCCATTATTAACCATCACAGTAATAAGTAAAAATCTTTATTTATAGTGTCACAAATATGATGAAGCCCTCAACAAAATAACCAAATTTGTTCAAGTTATTGAAAGAGGGTATGGCGGATCAGAGTTGCATGCTAGTTAAAACCTTCTGCTACTTCTTTCAAGAAATTCATTCACAGGGAAAAATACCCATTTAAGGCCCTCTCCTTTACAGGTACCCTTTTGCTTATATGTATTTATATATACACCTACTGGACATTGTGGAAGCTAAATTACATCGTCATTTTTTACTTTCAGCCAGTTCTTTTTCTGGTCTAAGGCTTTTCTCTTCTCTTTCTGCAACAAACTTTAGTAGCTTGATGGCCATGGATGGGAAATCATAGCTTCAAATGCTCTCTTATGAGGCTTCTAAGATTAGACTACTGCATAGATTGGTCGAAAATTTTAGTAAAGGTTCTATGGTTGTTGGCACCTATGTTGAGAATTTTGTATATATTTGTGATTGATTTGTAATTTTTTAAAAATTGGAGACTGTGGTTGCAATTAGTTATTTGTTGTTTCCTTTCTTTTCTTTTTGTTTTATTTGAATGGAGGGTAATATTGTCCAAAATTTGTAAAAAGGACGTTCAGCGCCAAGAAAGGTGAAAATAGGGACAAAAATGTTAAAAAATGAAATGTAAGAACATTTTCCACAATAAAGATAAAAGGTATGGATGTTTGGTGCCAATTTCCCCTAATTTTTATAGGTTAAACCTAATTACAAGAGTATTGATGCAAATGGAAGAAAATTTAGCATTAAAGAACCATCAGAAGGCTGAGAACTTATGGGTACTCCATCAGATGGAATTAGAAGTCAAATGGAAAAATTTATAGAGTGCTTGTGAAAGTGATTATATTATTTTATAAAGAATGGTAATTAAAAAGTATTAAAAATTTATGAGAATATTTGAAACATATAGGGGCTAAGTGATTTTTAAATAATCATTTTAAAACAAGTTGAAAGTTTGAGGGATCCTAGGAAAGCTTGTGGACTTTTTTTTTTTTTTTTTTTTTCAATCGAATAGCTTATTATTATTATGTAAAATCCTCACTTATGGTGGAGGAATACCGTGGTATATATAAAGGGATAAATAATTTCCGTCTAATATTCAGAAGACTCCACGAATTAGTTATTAAAATTCCTCTAAGTCCAAGCGGAACATTATCTCCTTCTTGGATTATGAAAGAGTTACCAATAGCTCCCATTTTGTCAAGTAATCTGCTGCCATATTAACTTCCTTTTAGATATGTATTATCTTGGCACGAGTGGCTTCAATCAAGGCATAAATATATTCCCATAAGTACCTAAAGTGCATCTTCCTTCCTATGCCTGTTTTACAATTAATGTAGAATCTGACTCCACCACAAAATCCAACCATCCATGTTCTTTGCACATAGCTAACCCATCCCTAAGAGCACGGGATTCGGCTAAGGTGTTGGTTGCCACGCCATAATGTATAACCATTTTTGCATGTTTTAAAACTAACAACGCAACATGTAGCAGGGACTTCCAAAATCGGGAGCCATGATTGCTATGTAGGATCGTAGCAACTAGTAAGATGATTATCCGCCACATTTTTTCTTCTGAAAAAATCAGCCCATAGGCTGTTTCCTTTCAATAATTTCCAAACAAATTTCATTAAAAGAGATGATTGCATTTCCATGAGGTTTTTGAATCCCAAACCTCCTTCTTCCACCGGCAGACAAATTTTATTCCATGCATCCCATTTTCTTTTGCAGCGCCCAGGCGACGAGCCCTAAAGGAAAGCTTGTGGACCAAAATGTAATAATTAGGAATTCAGACCTACCGTACATGGCTAGTGGATACCAAAATCAAGTGTTTGCAGTAGCTATTTGCCACCGTACCTAAATTGTTGCTTTAGGGTTGCGTTAGCGATGGATGTGCGATAATCGACCGACATATCGACAAAGGATCAATAGCACATTAGTAACGAATTCAAGCAAAAAAAAAAATTATTTTATGAGAAAGCTCAATTTTGGGTTATCATGGACTCCAATTTACAAGGAAATAATACCTTTTTAAAAGAGCTCTATCTACATCCTAATACTCCATTGGCATCATACACTTTCGATATTAAATAGTGACAAGTATTTGAAAACTTGCAGATTGGGCCAATAGAAATTGAAAAAAGTCTTAACTCAGCATACTTCGGTTTGGATACTGGAAAAACTTGCAGACAGAGCTAATAGATAAGAAAAGAGTAAGAAAACAACAACAATGCTAGACGTAAGACCATGAAGAAAATAGAAATCGAATTATTCCAATGGGAATTGCTCCACATGATGCTAATCACAATCATTTCACAAGCAGATGCGGTTCCAAACTTCTAGTGGCCGAAATTGAAGAGTGTTGGTCTCAAGATCAATAATACAATGTAAATTTATTAAAAACTGTAAAAATCGTAGAAAGTAGTAACACCAAGAATTTTCGCCCATTAGGGCTTGAATGTTCAGCCGAAACCTACTCACCCCTTGAGCATTTACAAAGTAGATTTGGCTCAAAAATCCACTAAGAATACAAAGAATCGATACAGAATGTATGAGGAAATGGAGTTCCTTCACTTATGTTTTCTTTCGCTTCCCTTTACAAGAAATTACTCTCCTCACAATCTCTCATACTGTGTACAAAATACAACTCAATCATCACTAAAAAATTTACAGAGATTGGGCTTAGAAATATCAGAAAATAGTAAGAACACTCAAGAAAGGAGACGAAGAGAAAACCCTAGAAGAATGAGACTGTTCAACATCTCAAAGAGGCAAGGGAGGCTTTTATAGTCCAGTTAAAACGTCCAGATCCAACGATCCCGATTGAACTAGATGAAGGGCCAACAATTAATCTCACATTTAAGGAATAAATACATTTATCAGAAACACATTTTTACTTAAGTGCAAAACCCGATGGCCCAGCAAATAGTCCAAAGTTCAAATGAATTCGGCCCAATTAAGAATAGAGAGGCAGTCCACACCAATCTCCACCTTACTGATCTATTTTTGAAATTCTTTTGTGGATTTACAAAACCAAATACTTATTTCATTTGCTCTACACAACCTGTAAAAGAAGAAAAAACAATTAGTTTATATTCCAAAAATAATACACGAAGAAAAGATTGAAATTGTATCCATTACCTTCAAGAGATGTTCAGAATTTTCAAACAGTTTCTGAACTTATTTAAGGGTAGTACCTTAGTACCAATGTCAGAAGGATTAAATTCAATTGTATTTTAACCAAATTAATAAAGCCTTTTTCAACCAAATTTCTGACAAAATGAAATTTAATGTCAACATGCTTAGTCCTATCATGATATACGGGATTTCTGCCCAAATGAATAGCAGTTTGGTTCTTTGTATAAATTCTAACAACCTCATACATAAAGCCAATTTTCCCCAACAAGCCCTTTAACCACAGTCCTTCTTTAACAGCATCACATGCTGCGATATATACTCAGCTTCTATAGAAGATAATGCTACTAGTTTTTGAAATTGTGACTTCCAACTAATACAGCTATCACAAAGAGTAAATACATAAGAAGAAGTTGATCTTCTTTTATCTAAATCACCTGCAAAGTCAAAATCTGTGTAACCCTTTAGAGGAATACCTTCATTACATCTTTGAAATTTTAATGCCAAATTTGTTGATCCTTTTAAGTATCTAATCATCCACTTAATTGCTAACCAATGAGTTTTACCTGGATTAGCCATAAATAGACTAAGAATGCTTATTCCATGAGTTAAATCAAGTGATAAGCTAAATCAGGTCTAGTACATATCATGAGGTACATAATTGAACCAACAGCATTAGCATAAGGTATTTTACTCATTTTATCATACTCTTCATTAATTTTTGGGGATTGTTGATTAGAAAACTTGAAATGATTTGCTATAGATAAGGTCACAGGTTTACATTCAATTATAGCAAATTTTCTAAGTATCTTATTTATATAAGAATTTTAATTTACATACAAAATGTAATACTTTCTATCTCTCTTAATCTTCATTCCTAATATTCTTTTTGCATGTTCTAAATCTTTCATTTCAAATTCAGTTTTGAGTTTTTCTTTAACAAAATCAATTTCAGATCTATCATGGTAAGCAATAAGCATATCATCAATATATAGTAGGAGACAGAGAGAATCAGGTCCTCCGACCCTTTAAAGAAAAAACAAGAATCAAAATTACTTTTAATAAATCCCAGATTTTGAATATAAGAGTAAAATTTCTTATACCATTACCTAGGTGCCTGTTTCAACCCATAAAGTGACTTTTTTAACAAGAAAACTTGGTTAAATTTTCTATTCATTTCAAAACCCTTTGGCTGATTCATATAAATGGTTTCTTCAAGATCACCATTTAAGAAGGTTGTCTTAACATCAAACTAGTCCAATTCCCAGTTGAAGTGTGCTATTAAGGCTAACAAAATTATGATAGAGGTGTATTTAGCAACAGGTGAAGATATTACATTATAGTCAATACTGTCTCTTTGTGTAAAGCCTTTTGCCACAAGTCTGGCCTTATACCTTATACCCCCAGATTCAAGTTCACCCTCTTTAATTTTGTAAACTCATTTACAGTCAACAACCTTTTGATGTTTAGGTCTATTGACAAGGATCCACGTTTTATTCTTTATTAGGGAATCCATCTCCTCTTGCATGGCATCTAGCCAAAATTTTGATTCTTTACAATTTACTGCTTCTTCAAAGGTTGTAGGTTCAGAATTAACAGATTCAAGCTCAATATAGAAAGTCACAAATTCATTTGGGTTTATTCTGGTAGAAGGGAATCTGTTTCCTCTACCTCTGTCCCTAATCAGATGATAATTGTCAGGAACAGTTTCTTGAGATTGATTTTCAGTATCAGATTCATTTCGGAGCTGAATTATATCAAATTGAGTGGTCTCCACCTCAATCAAATTATCTGTTCATTGGGGTCACTTTCTAGATTCAAGGACAGTTTCTTTAACAGGAGTTATCCCACTTGTGTTTTGATCTGATGAATTTTTGTAAGGAAATTGACTTTCATCAAAGATTATATTTCTACTAATAATAACTCTGAACCTATCTTTACCTTTCACCCACAATCTATAAGCCTTTATTTCTTCTCCATAACCCAGAAAAACACATTTTTGAGATCTGGGTTCAAGTTTACTTACATCTTGATGAGAGTAGGCAGCACATCCAAAAACCGTTAGTTTAAAATAATTTGGAGACTTTTCAGACCACAAATATTCAAGGTTTTGAAAATCAATAGCACTTGAAGGAATTCTATTTATCAGATAAGTGGAGTTTTTAAACCTTCTCCTCAAAACAATTTTGGAAGCCCAGAACTAAGTAACATATACCTAATCTTTTCCGACAAAGTTATGTTCATCCTTTCAGCAATGCCATTCTGCTGAGGAGTGTATGTTACAGTTTTATGCCTTAACATTTCAAATTCTTTACAAAAGGAATCAAACTCAAAGTTACAAAATTCAAGCCCATTATCTATTCTAAGTGCTTTGATTTTCTATCATAAGTTTTCATTGCTTAAAAGTTTGGAAAGTATCATATTTGTGGTTTAAAAGAAAGGTCCAAATTTTTCTTGAAAAATTATCTACAATTAACAGATAAAATCTAAAACTACTTAGAGTATTTACTGATGTTGGACCCCACAGGTCAGCATTTAGATACTCAAGTATAGAGTTGGATTTATGAATCCCAATTTTAAAAGGCATTTTATTTTGTTTACCAATAACAAAATCTTCACAAAACTCAAGTTTTTCAATGTTATCATTTCCAAAACATTTTTATTTGTTTAAAATAATTAATCCCTTTTTACTAATATGGCCTAGTCCCCTATGCCAAATTAGGGTTTTGTTATAATTAAACTTCACAACTGTAGAGTTATTTCCAACCAGTGATTTTGCCTGCAGCGTGAAGATCCCATTAGATTTAGGAGAAAAAATAATTTTTTTGGAGTTTAGACTTATTTTGGTTAATCCTTTATGGATCCTAATTTCATATTCATCATCTAATTGCCTAAGAGAGATCAGATTTCTTTGAAGATCAAACACATATCTTGTTTGGGACAGTTCAAGGGTATTGTTATTTTCAAACAGATGCTTAAGGTTTCCAATACCTTTTATTTGGCAGGTCATGTTATTTCCCATTTGAACTTAACCACCACTAAGTTCAGTAAAGTTAGTGAATGCCACGCGTTTTATATAACGTGATTTTATACTGCAAGCGCACGGTGTCAAGTTTTGTAGTATATTAAAGAATTGAAAAGTGTCGAACCCACAGGGATTGATATTCGAGTTCCACTGAGTATTATAATTGTGTCCGCGTTTACTTTATCTAGACAATCGAGTGTTAAATTAATATTTGATTTCTAAATTAGCATCAATGAATTAAATAGTGCAATAAAAGTGAGGCAATTTCTAAAGATTAAATCAAATTTACGTAATGTCTAGGGAATGATTTCACCATATTCTCGACATAATTCTCAATCCCTATAGATATTTCTATCAAATATTTCCCAAATTCATAGGCAAGAATCCTAAATTAATTCTATTTCCCCCTCTCGAGCGTCAAATAGAACATATCTCTATATTTTAACCCCAATATCTCTATTCCGAATTAAATATATAAAGATTATCACGTACTTGGTTCTTGTTTTACCCTCAAAGATTCGTACTTTCTCTCGAAATCTACAAACCTAGGTTATATTGTTCTTAGATCACGCCTAAATTTCCCTCTCTCGAGCGTCAAATTTAGAACATCAATTCATTCGATTGGTGATCAGGCAAAAGAAAGCATTAAGCAAGAACAATAAAAATTCAATTCTGGAAAATTAAATAGAAATACTATAAAGAAATCGAATCATGTCTCAAATAGGCTACATCAAACCCTAGATTTAATAACGTAGTTCATGATTGAAAAGAAGAACATGATAAAACACAAATTAAATTTCATGAAGAAGAGAAAGATAAGAAAAAACTCAGGTTGTTGCTCTATTTCTTCATCTTGTGGCTTGATTCTTAGTTTTTCTTCTTCTTCTTCTCCAAAATCGGTTCGATCTTCTCTCAATTAGTGTATACCCTTGCCTCCTTTCTTCAGCCGTCCAACCCCTTTTCCTGTTCTTTTTGCTGAGAATTTATATTTTCTAAGGGTCTTCAAGGGTTAGGGTGTGATTTTTGGGCCGAAAAAATACTTAAAAACCCGGATTTTACTGTTTTGGAAACGGGCGCCATGGCGCCCGGGTCTGGCGTCGTGGCGCCCAGGTCTTTGCTCCTTTTTTTTCTTCATGGGCGCCATGGCGCGCAGGTCTGGCGCCGTGGCGCTCGTTGTTCTACTTCTTTTCTTTTTTTTCGTTTCTTCCTTAGGCGCCATGGCGCCCAGGCTTCTGCTTGCTTTTTCTTCTCTTTGTTTTTCCAAGCCTATTTCCCACTCCAATCTTATTCAATA